>NC_056605.1:21884535-22184535 GCF_018340385.1 Cyprinus carpio | reverse complement strand
ATGGTACAAAATTTTGATATCGGTTATCTGCAATAATATAAAAATAGTTGTCATCTTATACTGTAGATATCGACCAGAAATTCAGTTTTGGTGCATCCCTAGTTATGATATTACTTTGATTCAGAAATCATACAACATTTATTCTATTTTTAAGGTCTGTCATGTTGAGGAGATCTGACTTATTAAACCAAGCTGAAATTTACAGTTTACCAACTTCAAACGAGTCTATATTTGATGGATAGTGGACTCATTTTCAATTGGGGAAGTAATACATCATGTCTATCCCGCCGAATCGGGAGGTAATTGTAATGTTTGGTAAACAGAAAGGATCCGGCTTAATTTGGCAGAGTATCCGTCTACCACACAGGGTTAATTTTATTTGACGACTTCATATTTTTCCTGTTTTAACTTGGTTCTGGTAAACGTATGTGTGTGCTAGAGAAGTGTCAACAGAAGTGCAATTACATTTGTTTACCCATTTGTGAAAGTGCTCGCCTGTTGCTAAAAAATAAACCAGGAACGTTTGCATGAGTAGAATCCAGTTAAACAGAACAAGAAGATGTAGGAGTATTCGTCTCACGCTAAGGATGCTGATGCTACATGATTATATTTTAGAATTTTTTAATTGGCAAAAAATGAACCACCAAACAAAACAAATTCCCTTAATTCTTCACACTCCTGTGCAAACTTACAAGTCAAGTTTCAAGCTTTTCCAAGGTCAGCTCTGCCACTCTTTCCGATTCTCACGGGCGCATACCAATAAGACCATCGTCTTGGCTTGTTTACTTCCGGACACACACACACATGAAGCAACCACTTCTGTCTTTGCATGTTTTTTGCATTCGCTTAAAAAGCTGCTGTTTGCACCGCATTTGTTAATGGGCTCTTACAGTTCCATAAAAGTTTCAGCTCATCACAAGGCCTGAACTTTTTGAGGTGATAAAGAGGTGAGAAAGCGAATAATTCCAAGGTGATAAAAAGCCCACATAGAGATATTAAATTGAATCTAGTTGGCCATGGTAGGCAGAGAACTTCGGAAGGTCATCGGCAAGTAAATGGAAGGCTTCGTTTCGCATAAAACTCCCCACCTGATCTGTGACAACACCACTTACCGTGTCATTCGGCTGACAAGTGGGCATCAGCTCCCATTACCGCTGCCCACGTCAAAGGTGTCAGGCAGCTTTTCAAACTTCTACTCTTCTCCGCCATATGAAAGTCGGTGACAGACAGAGTTACCGTCTCTGGACAGAGTGCTGCACTATGTGACCCGCTCCCATTAGGACTAAGAAAATAGTACGAGGAGGAGAGCTGTGGGAGAAAAGGATACAATAACAAAGTGCCATTTGGGTAGTCTCTCAGAAGTGCCAGGGGACAATTAAGCTCCTATTTTCTCTGCCCCCATCGGCCCGGGCTCAGGCAGTTAAGTCGTTTCAGAGACATCCTGCACCTGTAAAATTGCTGCGCTCCTCTGAATTATGGAGGGGGTGGTGTGGGAGTGTGAAAATAACCTGTCTTTAACCTCTGATCTCGGAACAGTGTAGGACCGCCGGCAGTGGAAGATGCAGCCGCGGTCGAGGTGAAGATGAAATGAGCTGGAGTTTTTTTTTAAAATACACCCATCGTACTGACATCTCTACTGCTTTGGTCAGAGATGAAAGCTTGACATGTTCAAGTGAAAGGTGGACTGTAAATAAACACACGGCCCTTTTTTATGAACTTGATGTAGATCAGTCCGAATTGGTTGTGTTACTCTGATAGTCAGGCTGTGGTGCGCTGCTTTCATCTGTGTTTTCCCAGTTGAGCTGCACAGGGGGCTTTGTCTGTGCTTTACCAGTAGGTGCAGCTGTGGTTCAACTGGAGCAGGGGCGAGAACTGCCCTGAATACTAGTCAGATTCAGTAGCTTCTGTGATTATGTTAAGGCTGTGATCAAAACTATTGGCATGCGGCTCAGATCATGCAGACCGCGCTTGATTAGCCAACTGTAGTTCCTGAAGTCATTGCGTTTTAGATTCTGTGAGGGGCACAGCAACGCTGCATTTGGATGTGAGATGCGGCTTTATGTTTGGGGTTTGTTTTGCAGCTGTATCCAAGGTAATTTTTAGAATGTGTCAGGGTAACATAACAGCAATAATAATAATAATAATAGCTGGTGGAGTAGTAGCAAATTATTTTAGGTCTGCCTGAGTGCAGTTCCTTTAAGCAGTTTAATTTAACATTGTGCTTTTAGTTCAGAATAATAAAATAGGAGGCAAAGAGGAAGATGACAAATGATGCATTATCCTTTTTTTATGTGTTAGATATCATAGCATATATGTCATATAATTTACTGTCAATCAAAATGAGGATGTGATGGATAGAAGTGTAGTCCTTTTAATTGATGTATTGTTTTTGTAAGTATAGTCACCATATATTGGTACTGTATCAGTTATTGTTTTAAATAAGAGATTTTTTAGTTAGTGTCAGTCGATATTGGATATTTATTTGTGCATGCTCATTTACAATATTTTACAGTTAGCTTGCCATCATCTAACGCTTACTTGTAGATCATTTTTATACCAATTTTATACCAATAAATGAAATCTCTAGCAAAATAAATATCCATGTTACCCATACATTATAATGTTTTGATATCTATATTTACTGTTAAAGTGATTGATTTTAGTTTTTATGGTTTTATTTGTAATTAATAGGTATCTTAATTTATATACAAAATAGAGAAGAATTTTAAAATCAGCCATTCATTGGTTATCAGACTAGATTTTCTCTTTTGGGAAATTGATTTTAGTTTTTAGTGTTTAAATTGTAATTAAGTCAAACAATTTTAATTTTAAAATTCAGTCATTAATTGGTTATCAGCCATTAAATGAAAATATTGACATAGGATATTCAAATGTAGGGTGGGACTAGACTCTATCCTTGGTGAAATTATTGATTTTAGTTTTTAGTGTTTTATTTGTAAGTAATATAAAATAGAGTAGGATTTTAAAATAGGCCACTAGTTGGTTATATGCCATAAAATGAAAATATTGAAACAGGATATTCAGGATTTGGAGAGGACAACATTCTTTTCCTTTTTTTTTTTTTTTGAACTTCAAACATTTAAAGAACTGCAATATCCTTTGATAATTCTGTTCATGTATTTTCATTCTCATCAAATATGCCATCTACCCTGGCTAAGATCTTTCAGGTAGTAAGATTTGTCCCTTTTTGGTGTTTAGATACTACCTATAGAAGTGACAGTTTAATTATAACCTGAATTTATTCTCCTAATGATATAGTAGATGCTTGGCTCCGCTCAACTTGTTGTGTGTCAGGTGAAATATTGCTGAGCACTTTGATGCTCAGTGGAGCTGAGAAAGGAAGTCCTGCTGAGGCCTAGCACTTCCTGTGTTGCCCGCTGTTGCTGTGGACGGGGCTGGAGTGCAGCAGCTAGACCCGGCCCCAGAGGGAGCAGAAGTGGGCCTGACTTCATACATGATTAATACCCCCATCACTTTCTAAACGGCTGCCACAACTTTGCCAGACCAAGTCCGGAGTTTGGCTTCCAGATACATTGCTCCATTTATGAGAGGAAAGTTTTCTCCTGAGCGAGAAAGAAGCTTTCTTTAATTTGATAATTAGTGAGCATGTTTTTTGGGGTGAAAGGAAAGGATCGGTCTCATTAGACTTAATTTTCAAATAGCCTTTCATCTAAATAGCATGTAATTTTGTCTGTTCCCGATTGTATACACTACTGGTCAAAAGTTTGGAATAATTAAGATTTTTTAAAAATGTTTTTGAAAGAAGTCTCTTATGCTCACTAAGGCTGCATTTATTTTATTAAAAACATAGTAAAAACAGTAATATTGTGATATACATTCTTCTGTTTTGATATGTTTTAAAATGATGGCAAAGCTGATTTTTTTAACAGCCAGTCTTCAATGTCACATGATCTTTCAGAATTATTCTAATATGCTGATTACATGCTCAAGTAACTTTTCTTATTTTTATCAATGTAGAAAACATTTGTGCTGCATACCATTTTTGTGGAAACTGTGATTCACTATAATATAAAAGTTTTTGGGGTCAGTATTTTTTATTTTTTTTTTATTTAGCAAAGATGCATTGAATTTATCAAAAGTGACAGAAATCTTTTGTAACATTATAGATGCTTTTACTATTTTAAATAAATTATGTTCTTTTGAGCTTTTTAGTCATTGATGAATCATTAAAAAAAATAGTTCCTACAATTTCAAACATCAATAAGAACCAGTATTAATAATTGCAAATATTACAAGAATAAATGACGTTTTTTAAAATATACTCAAATAGAAAATAGTTTCTATTAATATTAAAATAACAACAAAATTATAATATTTAGCAATACTACTGTTTTTACTTTAATAAATGTGAAAAATAAACCAAATAAATGCAGCTTTTGTGAGCATAAAATACTTATAAAAACATTTAAGAAATTGCAATTATTCCAAACTTTTGGTAGTGTAAACATCTTAAATAATACACTATTATTTGAGTATTGAGATTTCTTTCATTTTCTGTATTTTTAGCAAACATGATTGTATTTTGACAGTGTATATGTGAGTGAGATGGAATGAGCGAGGGACGGGAATGCTAAGGGTGGAACAACACCACAGACATCTGCCTGCTGTGACCCCACTGTTGTGATAGGTGTTTGCTTTAGCCCAGAGAGGGGCCATTGTAATCCATCCTGCTGCTGAAAGGAGGTGCTATTAGCGGCCCCCCCATGCCATGCTCTCCGTAGCCAGCCAGCTAGGCCCGAGCCCCTAAGGACAGCCTGAGCTTGCTGCAAAAAGCCTCCTTAACAGGCCTATCTGCATGGAGCCACCTGCTGATGGAGCTCTGGCCTTTGTGTGGCTGTCTACATAGGCTGATTCTCTATCCCCAGGGAGGAACACATGAAGGGCGGACAAGCTGGCTCCTGTCAGGGCCTACCGTGGCTGAGCAGAAGGCCGTCAGATACATATGTAAAGCTTGTTTGTTGGGCAAAAAGTGCAGAGTGTCTTATGATGTTGCATCTGGATGATGCATCACCGTGCTCTACAGTAGCTGTACTTTTAGCTGGTTATGGCCGTCTCGTATAGTCTCATTATTGTTTCATTAATCTGTAATTCAGCCTCATGGTTTTTGAATGAGGGATTAAAGTAGTATGTTCAATAGTATTGATCTAACTAATGTGAAGCGTTAAACACTGAGGGGTTAACTCATGCATACAGTACACTGAGAATTATTAAAGTCTAATGGTGTACTCTCAAGAAAACAGACGTATAAACTGTGCCTACTATTATTTTTCTGCAAATTACAGCTGAGTGTTGTGAAATTAAATACTCTCCCGGCAAGCCGTTTTTTTTTTTTTTTTTTTTTTTTTTTTTTTCTCAGAGAATATTGGTAATTGAGATGCATTCTTTGTAAAGATTTTCAGCTGTCTGGTCAAATTATTGAAGGATGAATCTGTCTGACTTTGTAATCGCAGATGTACTATGGCTGATTGTTCTTTCACCACAAAGTTTATGCTCATGACTCATGAGAGAGTTAATTGCGTTAGAATGATGGAAAAAAGCATAGAAAGCCACACAATTAATATATAATATGCAACATATGGTGCTAAACAAAGAAAGAAGAATGCAGAGGGTTGTGATTCGGTGAAGCAGTTGAAAAATGTTTAGGTAGGCAATGTACATTTAAGTGTACTACTTAGTGTGCTGCTTTGTATGCTAAGTGGATGTGTTGCCCTGAACTGACACTTAAATATTTAAGGCACAAAAAAAAAAAAAAAATGCATTTGAGAAACATTTATGACCACAACCATTTATGAGCACAGAGAGATTGCTAGTAAAATGCTTTTCCATTTTTGTAATAAGAATTTTTACATTTAAAAGTTGTTTAACCATTTTAGTGAGAAATTGAATTTTAAAAATGTAAAATAATAATTTCTTGGTACAGTATGCCCCAAATTTTTGTGTTTTTGTTTTAATGACAGCAGCATTGAAGCTGCATGAACTCAATTTTGTGTAAAAGCTGATGATCATGTTCTCCAGCTTGAGCTCAAAATGATCCAAAGAGCATCTTTGCATTTTCTACAATTCTATAATTCTATTATTTTATTGGTGACCTATAGAAATAGTGTAGAATCTGATTTTTTTTGTATTAATGCTTTGTTTTAAATTTGTTTATTTTTATTTTTTTTTTTCAAACCTAAAACCTTTCTTCTTTTGCAGTTTAAGTTAGATTTTGAATCTCAGATTTCCATTGTAGACTTTTTGGTCCACTTTGAGCCATTACAGGAATTTTTTCTTTCTTTCTATTTTTCCCACACAGTGGTCTTTGAAGCAAGTTAAAACTACTAAACAACATTCTAGTCATTTTGTCACTTTTTTTTTTTATTTTACCTTTTGTCTTTGTGTCATTGTGATTTATATTCCCCGTCGACCTCATATACTGAGTAAATGCACAGGTTTTAGCTCATTAAACATTAATAAGAGGAGAAATGTCACCTGTCCATCAAAGCGTTGATTTCAGCACATCCGCTGACAAAGACACACGTAACCTAAGTTGACAGATAACTGAGAGTAAACTCTGACCTTCATCTGGCTATTGCACCATCAAATAAAGAGAATTTTAGGGATTGCCCTCTGACTAATGTCAGTGGTCTTGATCTGTGGATGAATTGACACCTGTCTTACTACATTCGCTCATGTCAGAGTTGTCAGTTTCTCCTCATGTACCCTCAGTTTATGGGGCTGCGTGAAGTTGTGAAGTGTAGATCACCCAGCCTTCAGTCAAACATATGACTGATTTTAAAGAGTGTCAGCTATCTAGTTTCAGCCTCAAAACTGCATGTTAAAACTATTAAATATTTATTACAAATTTTTAATAATTAATATATCAGAACATTTGTCTCTGTTTTCAGTTGAAGCTTCCTCAGTGTCATTTGATACTATTTCAAAGACTTGAATACTAAATTAACACTTTAAAAGCTTGATTCAGTTGTTTCACAAAAGTTTGATTTACAACCAAGGCAGGTTGTGATAGATTATTTACACTTGATGATAATTCTTCAATTTTATGTTATAATTCTTTGTTTAATTTTTTTTTTTAGAATCTTGATATTTTACTTTTAAAAAGATTTACAGAAATATGTAAGGAAGAAATAAGATACATTTCAGCTTATTTTAATATCACATTCATGAACATTTGTATGAGCACAGAGAGATTGCTAGTAGTTTAGCAATTTTGTCATTTAAGTTTTTTTTTTTTTTTTTTTTTTTTACATATTATAGTTTTATATGGAATACAACTTGTTATACAAATAGATATTATAATTATGTGTGTAATTGTAAAATATATTAACTTTTAGATATTTTACCCATGCAAAAAAAGTAATAAAGATTCAGTGAAACCTTTTTACCTCTCTATCTTGTTTCTCTTTGTCTTACTGAATAATGAATAGTATGAATTGTAGTTTATATTGAGTTTACTAATTACTCATTAATCTGTGGCATGCACTGTAGTCCTGTGCAGTTCTGATCCCGATGCATGTGTGTAAAAAGGAATCTCTCTTCCTGTTTTGCTCTTCTTATTTTCCCAGCACACAGCGAGAGCAGCCCTGGTCGGAGGCATTGTTTTGTCGGTCCTGCTCTGTTCTTTCGTTCTTATTTATTCGTCTTAATTTGAGGCATTGCTTTCAGCTCCAGCGCCTGCCGTTCTACAAGCGCTGGGAGCGATCTCGCTGACCAGCCAGGTCACTGGCAGAACGTGGGGCCAAAATGAGAATTTCTGCAAACAAACACAATCAGGCCACGATTAGATTCTGCTTTCATGATCTTGAAAGGAAATGCAAAGGCGATTAGATAACAGGCGGGCCATAAGGCTCATTTATCCCACTTGGCGCTAAGTGTCTAGAGATGGCTAAATGCTTTAATTCCCCACTTGTGAAGAGCACCTCGGGCCAACTCCAGCTATTGCAGAACTTAACTAACGGTATTAATGTGTAACAAGGAAAAAATAGCAAAGCTTATCGCATGAAAGTTTGCTTCGGTGTGTTCCGCCACACTGATGCTTTTTTCTCCAAGTTCCCAACCGTTTTAAGTGCCACTCTGCAGTTAAGTGACCGTGGCGTTTTTTGGACCCTCCAAGAAAGACTTGTCCCAGCGCCAGTGTTTTTGATTTAGAGGCCAGCCCTGGCACGCCGTGCCCGATCGTTGTTATCTGAGTGAGGCTAATGGACGTGCTGGAATTAGAACAGGCAGAAAACGTCCTAAATGGGAACCTTTGCAAGGCAGCTGTTTGCTAGTTCACAAGAATACCAATAAATGGCAGCTACATAGCTTTCCTTAATCAGATTCGAGCAATCAGCTTGAAAAAAAAAATTCCCATATGGCGCGGGAAAGCAGCGAGAAGGAAAGAGGGCCAAGGGTTACTGCAAGGACACAGGCCACTTCAAGGTTACCATGTCTGGCTACAATTAGCCATTCGCAGAAGAAATGAGAACGACGCTTCGGGGAGCTATTGCAGCTCAGTCATTTGTAATTAGTCAGTTAGGAATTACTGACAGCGAAAAGCAAAGTGTGGCTCCGTTTGATCGTTTACAAACACGTTTTGCTGGGACGGTTCTCGCTAATTCGCATGCAGCGAACTTGTAAGTACACAGTGGCTGTGAGGTGCAGAGTTTGAGACCGAGTACTTGGATCATGGACGATGGCTTGGACCGTTATTGCACAATCTAGATCAAACACAAAACACTGAAAAAAAAAAAATCATGTTTTCAGACTAATATTGGACTTTCTTAAGACAAAAATCTCGGAATCTATCTTTTTATTTTTTGTGTAATAGATTTTTTTCTGCCACTGCTTGTAATTCCGTATCAAACCCGTAATCCAGTTTGCGAACCAAACGAAGTTTGAAGGACTCCGTGGTCTGACAACCATACAAAGTCATCAGTATTCACCGCAAATATTTGTCTTATAAGATTCATGTCAGAGCAGGACAGGGTAAAGATGTTCAGATCTGTCTACATTTATGCGACTTTGCTTCATCTTCTCTTCATAGCAGATTGTCTTAAACCATACGAGATCCTGTCAATCTCACATCCGCCTTTTTTAAAAAGACCCTGTGAAATCAGTTTTCAGTTTATTTCATAATGTTCTTTTGGCTGTAAAATTTAATAAACCCTGCAGTACTTAATTTAGAAAGAGTGGCTGTTTCCGTCTTTCATAAGAAAAGTTATTCTGTCACCCAGATGTTGTTCTTCAAAACTGTGATTGCTACGCAAGTGTCTCATTATACAACATGTGAAATATGTTTTTTCTCTAACACTTTTTGCTGATAAAGTGTGACCACATATAAATTCCTGTGGTCTGACTATATCCAAAATAAAAATAAAAAAAAAAGTCCACGTTATGTTTGAACAGTGGCAAAATATTTTCCAGCTAAAATAGAAATTAATTATAAATACATTTAAAATTAGCCCAAAATAGCTCTTAGTTAGTCTTACAGTCCCAGACTGGTCTTGTTTGCTGGTTTTTGTGGCATTTTCAGCACTTTTAAGCTGCTAAATAGGTTTCTTTGAACAGAAATAGCTATTTTAATGTATGCTGTGTTATAAGTTGAGTAAAGAATACAAAATAAAGCTAATAAAAAATAAACCCTAAAACATTTGCTTTGAAATTGCCTTTGTTCTGTTGTGAAGTCATGGAAAATTGGCAAACATGCAACACAATGAACTGTAAGATGAAAAAGTGAATGCTACCGTTGTGACAGCTAGCAAATGTTAGCATATTTTGAGCACCTTGTTCCGCTAAGAACTGTCATGCTAATTAGCTAATTAAACCTAATCCTTACAAAAGTGCAGTCACACAACAGGGGCCTCAAATGCCAGAGATCTCTTTATCTCTGTGCATACTTATTCATTTTTAAAGCCGTGTTGACTGAACGTCTGCAGACATAAAAAGGAGAGAAAGACTTTCCAACAATAGAGGATAAACAAGGTTGGTTGAATTCAACCCAGGAGAAACGCTCGCCTCTAGGGGTCACTTTCTCCTATTGACTTTGGCAGTCTTGTGTTTTTAACCGCATGTATCCTGATTGTATGTGTAAGCAATGAGGTGCACTTTATAGTCTCCTGTTTAGTCAGTTTGTTTAAATTATTTATTTTTAGTGTCTAAGGATGTAATGTTGAAAGGAATTCACCAGTCCATTTATTTGCAGACAGGGCTTTTCTTCTTGACACTGGTGAACATTAAATAGATTTGCATGGTATGTTGATAATGTATCATTTGTTGTTGTTGTTTTTTATTTATTTTTATCATTTAATATTAAATATATTGCCATTTCGATATATCAATATTGGATATATCAGCATTTAATTTTTTATAATATGTTTTTATAATGCATATTTTTGTTTTTTGTTTTATTGGAATCTGTCTATTGTATATATCAGCATTTGATTTTTGTATTGTTCTTAATTTGATCATTTTTTAAAATAATGATTTTGTGTTTTATTATTTATTGGCATTAATCAATATTTGATATTTTATTGTGCATTTCCATTTTGTACTTTTTTTTTTAATGCAGTTTCCATTTTTACTTTAAGATTTACCAAAAGATTACCTTGGCTGTCATTTAACGATCAATTAATCTATAAAAGCTTTAATTTGATATCACTATTTGATGTTACCTTTAGCAAATCTCAGAAAGAATTTTTCATTTTTCATACTGTACTTTACAATGCTCTGCAGATTAAATTTTAGTATTTAAAACAGTGCTGTTAAATCGATTGATCGCAATTAATCACATTCAAAATAAGTTTGTTTACATAATATGTGTGTACTGTGTATATTTATACATATGTAATATAAATATATATTTATCAATAATATAAATCATACATAAATATGAATATATATATATATATATACATGTAAATATTTCTTAAATATATACAGTACATTTATGTTTGTGTATTTATAAATATACACAGTACACGTATATATTATATAAACTAACTTTTATTTAGTTTGCGATTAATCGTGATTAATCGATTTGCCATCACTAACTTAAAACTATCATTTTTTTAAATTAAATTACTTTGTTTATATATTTAAACAAATAGTAAAGAATTTTAATATTGACAATTGATCGGTTAATATCCATACACTCTCAGAAAAAAAAGGTACAAAAGCTGGGGCGGTACCTTTTTAAAATGCACAACTTTGTACCTAAACAGTACATATTGGTACCTTAAATGTACATATTAATACCTAAAGTGTACATAAGGTACAAGTGTACCTTTTGAAAAGGTACTGCCCCAGTGACAGCTTTTGTACCTTTTTTTCTGAGACTGGTTATCTACTTCACATTATTGGCGAGAAGTTGCATGCATCCCTACAATTAAACACATACATACACATATATTGAGCCCCATGCACACACATTCAGGAACACACATGGGAGATTGCATATTTCGAATCTATTGCAGGCAGATGATTTATATATATTGTGCAAACATATGTAGAGCAGATCTTACCCTTTTTGTCAAACACAACAAAGCCTGTGGAAAGCGAAGATGATACTAATTGAATAATAATATTAGTCATTTTGATGATTACTAGAATGGACCTCTGGAGTGCAAACCCTTGTGTTGGCAAACAATACATTTCACTTTCATTCAGCGTTTCGTTCCTCAAGCATCATGTGAAAAATCCAGATGTGACCGTTGCTGTCACCCCTGGATGGCTCATGACCTCAAATTTATATTCAGCTCATACTCGCAGCTGCAGCACTTCAAAACTTTCCCTCCTCCAGCTGGAGCTCTCAAGCTTTGTATTGAAGAACTCCACCGTGGGACAGAAACGCGAAGGAAAGCACCACAGCTACCACAGACAAGAGTGTTTGAATCTATTTTAATAACGCCCATTACGAGCACGCCGTAGGATCATAACTCCCCCCTCTCCATCATTAATACATGAGAGGATTTTCTCGGGATCTTTCATGAAAGTCAAAGCAGCCGAGATTTGTCGTAGCTCAGCGCAGACCACAAAGACAGACGGAAAAGGGGCATTTAAATAGCAATACACATAATAGTTCTGAATCAATACAAGTCATCAATATAAGTCGGATTTGTTTTTAATTTATGTGAACCGCTTACGGATGAACCTCGGGGAGTCCCGTTGGCTCCAGCACCAGCCCTAAACCCGATTGTTATTTTGGTCTTTCCTCTCATCGTACACTCCTACAAATAAAAATAAGAAATCAATGTACGTTGCAATTTTTACGGTGGTGATTTAAGTGGCGGTGGCAGGCCAAATCCAATAGTGCCACTAAAGCTGACAAGCTTGACATGTGCCTTGCCATGCTGCCCCTCAATTATGCAGGACCCAATGTTTCCTTGCCTTTTAATTGAATCACACCGTCTCAAACTTGTTATTTTTAATTTGTTGCATTTGATTTCTGACACCAGTGCCAGGGTGGCATGAATTATGCAGAGGGGGGACCTTAATTGTGGATCTTATTAGAACGAAACTAATTGCGAATGATTAAAAAGTGAATTGGAGGAGGTTTGAGCCGTGTGTAAGTTTCTGCGTCTGCCAGAAATTACTGGGCTCGTTTGTTGTCAGTGTTTTGCATGTTTTGGTGGCATATGTCAAAGCGCTTAATGGTCATGTAGAGACTTTTAGATGGGGCCCACTGCTGTAAAAAAGCACAATAACAGACATCTGACTCTCTTTTTCAACTAGGGAAGACCTCATATGAAAAGAATTGAGTGTAAATCACTTTTTTTTTTTTTTTTTTTTTTTTTTTTTTTTGGCTAGTGCGCCATGATAGTTAACTTTTATTGATCTTTTCTCGTGAGTTTTTAACAGGCCTTCTTTGGGATTGTTTGACCGGTATGTTACATGCAAAGTAACTTTCAATATTGGGCTGAGGTTGATAGTGAGCAGATGTTATTCTGCATTTTAAGAGCTTTTGAATTCCAGACAGTCATAGTTACCTTTAATGGCATACATAAAATACACCCCATTAAAATGCACATCTGATGTGTTAATATGTTTCTGTGCCACGGAAATTGTGTTAAAGTTGCATCATTGGGCAAATGCATGCATATGATCAAAATAAAATAAAATGCACGAATAATAGGATTCATGTGTGGTTTTGTGTCTTGAATATTACTGTAGATATTATGAAAGTGGTGTTTATATGATCACTTCTCTTTGCTCTTTGCTGATTCAAGAAGGAATGGCTAAATTTAGTCTTTTAAACTAGCATCAGGTATCTGGAAATCATTTCTCCCTCTGCACTTGCTTTAGTTTCATGAATGCTCAATCAATTCAACAGGACAGCTTGACTTTCCTTCTTTTTTCTCTCCCATAACCATAACCGTTTAAAGTCCCACAGGCACTTACCGATTGAATTCAAACTCTATTCTGACAAAGCCTTAAGATTTCACCTTTGGGGGGCAGTTGAGAAAGAAAATCCCTAAAGTAAGTGAAATTCCTCTTTTTGATGATCTAAATGGTTGAAGGGGCCACAGCACTGGCAGTTCATGTCCATATGTCCGTATGGGTTATACTTCATTTGCTGGTCTGTTCTCTGTGCCAAGCTGCCTGCCCTTTAAATCCATCCATATAAATATAAAGACCACCTATATTTAAAGGGCAGGCATAGAGTATAGTATACCATCTGTATATTTTAATGTATATTGTTATTTTATATACACCATTATAATGCATATCTATATAATATTCAGAGTAAAGGAACCTCAAATATATTCTATTATTCTCATATTATATTTTATAATAATAATTATTATTATTATTATATATTTGAAGATGTCTTGTATAAGAAATGTTATGTTATGTATGGTATAGCATTTCTACTTTGTAGCTTTAATCTAAAATTATTGTGATGCATTAAAATTAGTGTGATGCATTTGTATAATAAGTGCACTTGTTTATTAGTTTGGGTGTTTATACATATTTTAAAATGTTTTTTTTTTTTTTACAAGAAATACATTTTATTATATTTTATTAAATATTTAGTAAAACATTATTACTTTGTGTCTTCATCCTAAAACTAGTGTAATACGCATTTTATAATGTTTTGTGTAAGATATTATAACTATTATCACTTTTTTACTTTTGCTCTAAAGTTAGTGTAATATGCATTTGTAAAATAAATGTATTTATTGTGTACGACATTATATTATTATTATATTATATTATATATATTATATTATATTATATTATATTATATTATATTATATTTATATATTATATTATATTATATTATATTATATTATATTATATTATATTATTATATTTGGTAAAGTATTTCTACTTTGTGGCTTTGCTCCAAAATTAGTGTAATGCATTTGTAAAATAAGTGTAGGCCTATTTATTTATTGGTTTGTGTTTTTATACATATTTTAAAATGTTTTTACAAGAAATACATTTTATTATATTTTATACAATATTTTAAACATTATTACTTTGTCTTAACTCTAAAATTAGTGTAATATGCGTTTTAAAATGTTTTGTGTAAGATTATATTATATTGTTATTACATTACATTACATAATATTATATTATATTGATTAGTAAAACATTACTATCTTGTGGCTTTGCTCTAAACTTTGTGTAATAGGCACAAGTTTTATTCAAATAAATGTAAACAAAAATGTAATGTAACAAAAAATAGATTTTTTTAATTTATATAATTTTTAGTAAAAAATAATTAATTCATGGCTTCGCTCTAAAATTAGTAAAATACACATTTGTTGATTGGTTGATTGATTGATTGAATTATACATATTTATACACATAGATATATTTTATTGCTTCAAAATTATATTTGCTGTAAAATTTGTGTAAGAAGTATAAGAAATAAGCAAAGGTGAATTTACTTCCTAAAATGACACCCACTGCATAATATATTAATGTTATTGAGCTTTTTGAGAACATTCATCCTTGTAGTGTGATCACCTGTGTATATACTGAGGAGACCAGGCAGGGAAGATAGATCTCACAGCATTTCTAAAATCCACCTGTCAGGTAATGTTGTTTGGCCTGAGACTAAAAAGCTTTCCTAATTCGGTATGCATGATAAGTACAGCGTGACGAGCCCTGCCAATTTAAGAAGTCCATCTTAGCATAAAAGTCCCTTCCAATAAGGTCTCCTTGCCTGGCACCATCCATATGATGAAGTAGCTCACTAAATTTCAAGAGCATCTCTGGAATAGTAGCAGATTCTTGTCCACTGAAATGACAATTAGAGTCACTTTCTACACAAGTTAGGTTTGATGTCTCCTGTCAGCTGCAGCGAGAGGGATATGTCCTGAGACAGAGACTAATCTGGCTCAGGCTCTGATTGCATTGCCCCCTCATGATCCACTCATTGACCACTCCAAACGTGGGGACAGGAGATGGACGTTTCGGGGATGGGTGGACGGAGTGGGGAGGGGGGACCGAATAGTTCTCTGGGTGACTTCATGTTTCTTTATATTGTCTAAAATGGAGCTGTCATTAAGCAGGCGTCTTTTGCTCTTTTCACTTTTCCTGCACAAGCTAGCTTTTTCTCATCAATAAAATTGCTTGGCAGCTGTTTAATATATTTAGTCAGGATTAATCTCATTTTTTGTAGTTAACACATTCAGTCCAAATAATAAAAAATAATGTGTGTACAGTAAGTGCTGTTTGGCAGTTTGCATGAATGTCACTCATAGTGGTATATACATCAGTCTCTACCCTGAAAAGAGATAGATTACTGCAGCTGCTCCCTTTATTTTTCACAACTGAACACATATAGTTCATATTATTTAGTACTAGGCAACGATTAATCGCATCCAAAATAAAAGTTTTTGTGTATATAATATATGTGTTTACTGTGTATATTTATTATGTATATATAAATGTATATATTTAAGAAAAATTTTATGTTTATATACTAAATATATTTATATATAATGTAAATTAATCAAATATAAATATATAATCTAAATACAATAAATAAATATTTTCAAAATATATACAGTACTGTATGTGTGTGTCTTTATATATACATAATTAATACACACATATACACACATATATTATATAATCAAAAACTTTTATTTCGGATTCGATTAATCACAATTAATCTTTGCCCATTATTATTATAAAACTGCAACTAACTCAGTGCAAAACATTATAAATATTTTTTTTTAATGCAAATTATATAAAAAATTTCACATTGACTTAAGATTACATGTGAAGAGATGTTATTAGTGCTGACTGAAGTTATTTGTATTAACATTTCAACAAATAATAAGGTTTTGATCTGTAATTATTATAAATTTTTACTTTAATTATTACTTTGACCATATGAAGTGTGCAGAGTGCTTTATTTTTGTTAAATATTTATGTATTTTAATTAATGAATTAATTTTATTTTATTATTTTCTTTAGGCGATTCATTTATTACAACATCTTTGCACAACTATTTGGGAATTCATTACATACATGTAGATAAGGACATTTTGTATGTTAGTTTTTTAAAATTATTTATTCATTGATTTATTTCATTGTGAAACTGTTTTAACACAAAATTAAATTAATAGCCTTAGTAAAATAGTTTTATTCATTTGGCATATGAACTAACCTGGTGTGAATGAGACCTTCCTCTACAATGGCGCTACTTCCTTCCATCACGTAAAGCCTTTGGCTTCAGTAAAATGTGTGACAGGAAATGTTCCATTTCTGAAATACTGCTTCATTGTGGCAACTGAAAATATATGGCTTCATTTTCTCTCACTTGTATGATTTTCCTCTGACAGTATAGTCACCGCACGTCAGTCCGCAGTCAGGCAGCTGCATTTGTAAATGTCTCACTGATATCTAATGTGGTTTTGTGGCAAGATGATCGGTAAACACCTATCTGAAACGCTTGTGATTTGACTGATGTGGTTCTGAAGGAGAGGTGAAATGTAAACAGTTGCTGTTTGGAGTGTGTTGGCCTGGTTTATTCCTGTTCTTAGTTATCAGAGCACTTCAGTAATTGCTGTCAGTTAGAGGCATAAAGGCAGTGGTTTGCAGGAGTATCTGTGCGTATCCTCTCGGATGTGGCTTTCCCCCTTGCCTCCTGAGACTCCCCTCATCCTCGCCATCGTTGTTTACCTCGCATTGTCAACAGCGAACACGTTGAGGAAAAAAATTAAAGGAGGCCTACCAGACGCAGCACAACAGGCACTATAATTGAGCAGATTACCCTCTGTACGCCAGCAGTGATTTGGGTGTGAACAAGGCACCAAGAACACAGCTTGTTTTTTTTCCAGGAAAAATAGAAGAAAGGGTTTGACATTCTTATTTTTTTTACTGTGCCACTTCGCTTCATGGAACAGAACAGCTGCAAATTATTGTCATTTAATTCAGAGCTGTGTGGCACGAGCACAATTTATGCATTCCTCATTATGTCTGTTCAAAATAACTTCTTATAAGAACACATTCCATATTGTTTAGAATGATTTAGCACTATAGGCCAACAGTTGATCCTTCTTGGACAATTTTACTAAACATTTGTTGCCCTTCAGCTTGTGTTTTGCCACAAATCCATAATAACGAGGAATTAAATGTGGTGAAAAATCTTAAATTAGGAACGCCTTGTCATTCTTTTCAGTTCAGACATGTCTTATTTATGAGCAATTTACTATAGTTTATTTTTAAAATGTAAAATTTT
The DNA here is from genome assembly GCF_018340385.1 of Cyprinus carpio. Taxonomy (NCBI): domain Eukaryota; kingdom Metazoa; phylum Chordata; class Actinopteri; order Cypriniformes; family Cyprinidae; genus Cyprinus; species Cyprinus carpio. Next base: position 22,166,810 of record NC_056605.1, on the reverse strand, counting down.
TATTGCAAAATGTTTTTTTTAAATTTTATTTAAAATGGATGTTTATGTTTTCTGTTCATCACGGCCTCAGTAATTTTTCAAATTATTATTAATATTTGAAGAGAAGCACTATAGCCAGACTGATGCACTCGAGAATTAATCGAGAGCACTTTCAGCTTTTTAATCAGTTAGTTACCCTGAAACTGAAAATTCTGTCATCATACTCAATCTCATGTAGTTCCAGACATGTATGGCTTGCTTTCTTCTTCAGAATACAAAAGCAGATTTTTTTATGTCTATATGGTGACCAAAACTCTTGTTACCAAAATTCTTCAAAATATCTGAATTTTGTATTTTTGGCGAAGTATTCCTTTAATTCAGGTGTCTATCACTGATAGTATTCATAAAACAATAGGCGAACAGTGCCCAGATAATTTACTACTTCCAGCAGTGTTCTAAAGTGTGCATCTAAAGGACACTTTACTATCCCATGAGGACATTGAAGAGGATTTGTGAATGGCATTGAAGTAATGCAACTGTCATAGGTGACAGTCAGTGACAACATGGCATCATTGTAGTATGTGTACATTTTATTCATTCTACACACATTCTTGTAAAGAACATGCTTTTTTAATGATTGCATAGCTGGTTTTAAACCAAATGTATTGCCTACTATACACTATTAGATTTCAGCCACAGCATATATCACAGGAATATATTATATACCAGATTTTGGTAGTCTGTTGTATAACCTGACCTTTGAAATGGGTAGTGATTTTTTTAGAGGGCATGTCTGTATCTAAATTTGCATAAGAACTAAACAATTCATTGTGAGTTCCCCCTTTTGTGTTTTGTGTCTCTATATGAGTATACTGTATGCATGTGCATGGGATTGTGTAGGATGTCAGGGTGGGATTTTAAGGTTAAGAGTCCCAAATGAGTAAGGGCACGTCTCAAACACATGGCTTACCTGCTGGCTGAGATCAGTTTAATTTATCCTTTATTGGCAAATGTAAAATTCATTCAGAACTGGCGCTGACTACAGCCAAATCCAGCCTCTTGGCTCAAAGCTCCAGGAAATTGCTTGCATTAGGGATATATTGGTGAGAAAAGATCCCAAAAACATCTTAAAGTTCTGACACATTTTCTTGATTCTTGGGTTGTTGTTGTTGATTAGCGGTAGCAAGGCAATGGAAGCACAAACTTACGAACAAAAGTAAGGACGTATTTTTTTTTCAATTATTATTGCAATAAGAGTGGGATTTAAATCATTCTGCACAACAGCCAAAATGCAGTATACAGCAACTCTGTTAAGGTGCACTAGAGGTCTGGGCTGCCGTCACTGAAAAAAATATGATGTGTGATATCCATGAGTGATGAGAGACCTGTTTTTGTAATCCTTCTGAATGTTGGATCCATTTGGGCCGGACTCGTTTTTATTATTTTGCCTGACTTACCTACATGTTGAGATACATATATCTTCACGTAGCCTTAATTTAACTCAATTTCCTCATGTAAATAATACTAGCCATTGATTGAAAAGTCTTCATTGGAACTGTTTTTCCTCTCTTCCTGTTAAAGCTATTTCCTTCATTCGCATTTAATAGAGTAAATAACCCCAACGCCATGATGAATCTTTAACGATTGGAGGTGAAATTATCTAAATGAGTTTAATGATATTTGGCTTTTTACGCACAAGCCTGGCCTTCTCGCAAATCTCAAGGAGTGAATGAATAAGCATGTGTTTTGCATGTGTTTGTACAGCAAAACAAAACACCATTTTCTTCTGGTCTGGCAAGTGTGAAACGATTTAAAAAAAGATTTGATGTTTACTCACTTTTATATGAAAACGAAACCCCAAACACATTCAAAGAGCAGCTAAAGTAGCATTAAAGCATTTTATAGAGTAGATATAAAAACTAAACATTATTAGATTTAAATTAAGTGTCTGAAATAATTTTTTATGGAAGTTCGATGTAGCCTTTTTATGTGGGAGCAGATTTTCCAAGTTTTTTTAGGGCTTGTGCAGCTTAATTTGTAAAATCTCTTTGTTCTCTCTGTTACAAAAGCAGGCCAAAAGAAAGACATGCCACTTGATAAAATTGGATTTCATGCATTTGAAAATATTTAAATTGTTAAGTGCTGATCTCTACTTACATTAATGAGGGTCTAGAGAAATTTTGACCTTGCGGTGTGCGTGAATCAATATGAAGTTGATAAGCCAAGTTCATTGCTGCCTAACATAAAACAAACCTGATTTGTTTACATACCTAAGCCTGGGTATGTCAGGCCCATTATGAAATGATTTATAGACCACCATCCAATGAAATTGTTTAAAGTAGATTAGGTTCAGGGAACGATCAGCACTAATATGACAAGCTGATGCCACATGACAGGTAACCAAGCAAACAAGTTCCTGAAATTCAGATTGAATTAGAATCCTAATAATCCTGCGGGGAGTCCCAGATTCAATCAGAGAGTCTGGGGAAGGGGTGTGAACTCCACGCTCCTAAATAAGCAAACACACACGCACACACATCAACCAATTGTGAAATAGGTGACAGGAGTTTGTGTACGTGTGTGTGTGTATGTGCGCGCTCGTGTTCACATGAACATAAATCATAGACTTATATCCTAATATTCTATAAAATGTTTGTGCTAGTTTTCTAATGTTTTTGTTTACTTTCTTTAATTTTTTATTACCTTCAATAAAAAAGATATTTAAAACTTTAAGCAAACCGCTTGCCCTTTATTTTCTCTGATATTAATGCAATGCCAAAAATAGGAAACGTAATGCACAACAGAATGAGTGCCGCTCTCAGAAATTCTGTACCAAAGGCATTTATTGACCCGTACCTAATAAAAGCACAGGCTCACATCACAATGATAAAGGGCTTCTGCAATAAAGTAAATATTATCTTTCAACAAAGTGAATTTATGCACCATGAAGAACACATTTAGACTAGTTAAAAAAGTTAAATCTTCAATTCAGTAATGTCCTTATGAGTGTTTACATATTTTCGTAGATGATTTTTTTTTTTTCGTGAAATTTCCTCTTTATTTGAAAATAATGAATATAAATGAGTATTGTTCCCTCTGTTCCTAGGCACATTAAAGAGATTGTCTGCATATTAGAATATTAATGTGTAAAGTAAGGAAGGTGCATTTTCTGGACATTTGAATATGCATGATGAATATTACATTATAGCAGCAACAAATTCCAATTGTGAGGACTGAGAACAAATCTATTATGTATTATTAGTATTTTTTATATATATACATATGCTTTGCGAAAAAGTTTCTCCTGACATTTTTGGCAACATTTAAAAAAGCACGTTACTTTCATATAATGCAGAGGTGCATTTTTTTTCTAGACTTTAAATAGATTATTTGCACTTGTTATCATTACCCATGATTTTTGAAGAAACCCATCCTCTAACAATGCTCATGAAGAGATTCTTTAGTTTATTTGTGATTATTTATTATCTATATACTGTGGCAACACAAAATGGACCTGAGGAGTCATTTCCTAATTTAAGAAAGCAATGTAACTCATAACTAGATGTTACCGTATGTCTTCGCTTTTTAATAGCTCCCTTATCCTTACTCCTTTCGCTGTCTGCGTTTCTTCTAGACTGGCTCTTTTTCAGTGAAGAATGTTGCTTTGCATGAGAAGGAGGATGAGTATGTTTCAGATCCGGCCCTAATTAGGGCCCCCAGCATCAGTCCGGCGCGTCTAATGAGAGGTGTGTGACAGAGCAGGGGCCTGGTGAGCGCAGCCACGTTCTGATGCGAAGAATTATAGGACCGGTGATCCCCAACACAGCACGATCCACACCTGCAAATCCCTCACGAATGCCCTCCTCTGCTTTTGATGTGCTATTCTTTTCATGTCTTTAACTCCGACAACATCAAGAACCGATATCCCGTTGCAACCGAGGTGGAGGGGTGCGAGGGTAATCATCCGTTATACGTTTTAATCATGCTAATTAATTGATAATAGACCCTGTAATTAACAACCGGGAGTGCCGTGTTTGTACGATGAGTTGTAGAGTACAGGAATTCGTTTGGGAAGGCAAAGTTGAACAATACGGCAGCAATCATGCCACTTAATTTGGCCGCACATGCTTTAACGACCCCGGCACATCAATGTGTTTCAGATATCCACATGCGTACGGGCCACGCATTTATCTTGGGAAGAACAAAAACTTTCCTAGACCTGCTCGTCATGCGAATAAGGCGCAATAGGATGCAGCGGGTGTCCGTGGCTCTTGATGTGACTGGGAAGTCGATTATGGCTGCAGGGAGCTAGAGTGAGTTACAGTTCCCCTCTGCAGGAAATTAGCCCGTTATCAATTATCAATTAGACTGCCATGTGATTTACAGCCTTTAAGCAGGTGGTAGGTTTTTTTCCCCTCTTACTTTTTTCACCTGTTATCTATTTTTATGAACACTCACGTGCTTTTATCCACTGAGCACTCAATCTGCCAGCACATGTGGAGAACATTGACTCTTTTTCTTGTTTAACTATGCTTTGTTCCAGCACTGAAGCCCTTTTTTCTTTTTGTCTTCCCTGTAGCTTTAAGATACTTGGTGTTCTTGCATTGGAAGGATAGGTCAGTGAGTCAGAGCAGTGAAGCTATAAATCACACAAAGGAAAAAGGGCTTTGCTAAAATGAACAAATGCTGGGCCATCCTGCTTGCTTATACTATAAATGGAAGAATATAGATTTTTGTTAAACAAAAAAGGAACAATATACTGTATGAAGGAAAATAAAACTGCATTATGTCATCAGAAACATCTGATGTATTACTAACATTTATAATATTGAATAAAAATTTGGTACTTTCCATTAATATGGTATAACACGTGAAAATGTATTTTTGTTTCAGTAAAGTGGATGCTTAACCTTAACCAAAAGATATTGGTAGTCTATTCCACAAGGTCAAACTGAATATTGATTATTTTATATTTACTTTATAATAATGATTAATAATGGCATTACATTAAATATGAAATATTGTCATTAAATATTTTCCCAACCCTGTTGCCAATTTTTCACAACATTTAAATGTAGTTTAAAACCCTGATTTGTGTGGTTTATTTTCAGCAATAAAATAAATAAATACTCATAAAAATCAAACTAAAAAAAATAAATAAAAAACTTAACCAGAATGGGTAATACGGTTGCAGATTTAACCAATGTTAAGCTGAATATATAAATTGTAGATTTATATTTGTAGCTAAATGTTATTTTGTAGTTTTTGGGAAACTTGTATTTGCCACAAATTAAAGAAATTTTCATAAAATAACTTTAGTAACCTGGTTCAGTGTTTGAACTTGTTGAATGCAATCAGTGCTACAATTTGTATTAAAAGAGAGAATTCAAAAAAATTATTTTCTTTCTGCTACAGTATGCTGCATCATGCACTAAAATAAACAGGGTTGTTTTAGGTAATTAAAATTCATAATAATTACAAATTATATTAAAAAGTGCATTATATGGTAAATAGCTAAACGTTGTTTTTGGTCATTAAAATGAGAAAAGAATAATTAAAAATAAGGCAACACTTTACAGTAAGGTTCCATTAGTTAATGTTAGTTAATGTATTAACTAACATGAACAAACAATGAACAGTACATTTATTACAGTATTTATTAATCTTTGTTAATGTTAATGTACTGTATTTTCATGTTAATTCACAGTGCATTAACTAATGTTAAAAAGCACAACTTTTGATTTTAATAATGCATTAGTAAATGCTGAAAATAACATGAACTAAGATTAATGAATGCTGTAGAATTATTCTTCATGCTTTGTTCATGTTAACTAATGATGCTATTTTAAAGTGATACCAAAAAATAGTAGGTCTGCCCCCTAATAGTCAACTAACCGTTAGTCGATGAGAAGAGGCTTGATCGGCCAAAAATGTATTTGTCGCTTAGTCGTAGAAAAAAAATTGCACAGGAAGTGGTGAGGTCACGCAGTCCGTGATGGACGGATTGTTAACGGCTGGTCTTTGTGGTAAAACAGTACATCAGGCAGGACATCCAAATGCTTGCCTATCACTTATCGACCTCAAATATGGCTATTCATCTGAAAGATGGCCGCTCAATCTAATGTTAGAGAAATGTGCGCTATTGAAGTGTCTGTGTGAAGTGTAGAAGCAAAAGTGCTCACTGAAGGACAGATGGAGGCGCTCGTGCACTCACTTACTCAAAATGCTCCCTCATTTTTGCTCATACAAATAGGAGTAATACATCTTTAGAATCTGTAAAGACTCTACTTTTATTTGTGTGCACACAGAATAACAACAAAATGATGCGCTTTTGTAAAATAATTAAAGCAAACAGGATGCGCTTTCTGCCGTCTTGGTCTCTGTGAACTTGAGTGCAAAACTCCATCTATAGGCTGTCTTTGCTTTACTTTTTATCTATTAAGAGTGAAACCTCTGCTTTTAAATGAACCAATTCAAATAGAAAACAAATATTCTCAAATTATGTAATTCGTATGAAACATGCATACAGGCGCATCACTGTGGAGATGACGAGTCAGTGTTGCCGACTTCATCTCTAAAGGATATGGTTTTTTAATAAATTTTTCAAACGTTATTGCAGTCTCTTTGTTATTCTTCCCAGACATATTCATAATTATTATTTCTGCCGTTATGCTGTGGCAAGCTCTTTTTTTTGTTGTTGTTGTTGATGCAATTAAAGGCCCATTATTATGATTTATATAGTTTATTAATAAACGTGTGACTAATAGTAAACTAATGCTTAAAAATTAACGACTACTAGTCGACCATAAAAATCTTTAGTCGAGGGCAGCCCAAAAATAGTTTGGAGCACAATTTTCACCAGATCAGTTGTTGAATTACAGTAGTAGGATAGGCCTGAATATATCCAGCTATGGTTGAATTATCCTTCTGGTCATTTTCACGTTTTGCCAAATATTTTCAGTTATTTTATGGTTGATGTTGTGACTTGAACAAACTATTAATTATTAAGCATTTTCAAAGGTAGATGAACGGAAATTGTCAGTGTGTTGTTGGCATGTTAACAAGATTTGACTTTCATTGTCTATTTGATGGCCTGTAGCTTTATTTCATCTTTTAGAAATACACATTTAACCACTAGTGGGCCACAATCCTTTTTGAGAGAGGAAAAGTGATATTCTCAGTGCATATCTGTTATTTTATTTGTGGAAATTGAAAGCAAATGACTCAAGATCAGTGCAAAGTGAAGGATGGGATTTGAGAAAGTTGAGTAATTAAAATACCTGTGGATGTAATATGACCTTTTTAATATGTGATTTATGTACATTGTTCAAGGGTACAGTATGAGTGGATTTCAGCAGTGGATTTCCAGATTTTCTACAGCCAGAGTGATTGTGGTCATTTGAATAATAACATTGTGGATAACTCACATAAATTGTAAACTCATAAATCATGAAAGTTACATCATAAATCATAAAAGTTTTGCACCCTCTAATAACCTGGGTTTTGTTATTGTATGTTTTGGCACATTTGATTTGTACACTTAATAAATTGCACCTGAAAGTGATAAAACAATGAAAACCTTTTTTTTTTTTTTTTTTTTTTTTTTTTTTTCAGAGCAACATGGTCTGTTGCAGCATGATGCCTTTTGGCTGAGAGCAGAGGGTAGCACTTGGGCACTCATTAACAGGCTGCCCACAGGCACAGATACGTACCTGTCCTGCCAGCGCACTTGACACTCCCCTCAAACCTGTCTGTCTCCCGTCCATGTGCCCCCCATCCTGTCTCATTACTTATTGATTTGTAAATCAATAACACCTTTCAGGCTGAGATGGAAGAGGAGAGAGAACTGCCCTTGCTACTAGCTCAGAGAGAAAAGATACTGGAGGGTAAAAGCAAGCTAGAACCTTTTACTTAAGTGAGTGGTGGCAGCAAATGGGATACATTTCACAATTAGATACATGACAGCAGCAACCATGTAAAATATGATCCGTTCCATGATTGCACTTCTTGTGTCAGCGTTCCTGTTTCTAAAGGATGTTTGACCCAAAAATAGAAATTCTGTCATTATTTACTCCCTTATGCCATTTCAAACCTGTATGACTTTTTTCTTCAATTAAAAAAAATCAAGAAAAATAATTGTACTAGTTGCTATTTTCTATGCAATTAATGTGAATGTGGGCTTAAAGCATTCAGACTACAATGGGACAGTAATCACATTGACAGTTACAAGTTCCATTTCATGAATCATGTGAATTCTGTACTCTTGGTTCAAATAGTGACATTGGAGAAATACCTATTAGTTAAGTAAAGCCCACCTGCTTTGATTTAATTGGTCATCTCAAACATTTTGATATTGACAAGCATTATTAGGCCACTGATTCAGCTTGCAGTTCTGCAATATCCTTGCAGAAATAAAGTAGGTTTAATACTATGCAACTATTTAACTTTTATTCATTATATACATCCAGAGAAAATACAGAGGCCTCGACCTTGGGGGCCTCAGTGGTGAGTACGGCCATGCATTCACCTCGCTGACTATATTCCATGAGTTGTCTGAAGCTGTTATTCACTGAAGCCCTAGACATGTTCATTAGATTAGGAGAAGTAGATTCAATGAATAGATTCAATGAATCAGTTCCTCAGTTGTTCTTTGATCTGGTTCTTAAAGGCATAGTTCACCCAAAAATGAAAATTCTGTCATTAATTACTAAAATTCATGTGGTTTGAATCCATTAAGAATTTTGTTCATCTTCGGAACACAAATCAACAATTTATTCTCTTTAGTTTCAGTCTTTACTGCACGTTCACAACAGTACAACAGTAGACAACAGATGACGCGTGTGTGCCTTCCCCTGCTTGCAAACATGGTGCAGTAAGTCGGCTCCTGCATCAGCAGCACCACACGCATTAATTGTGGGACCCTCGTGAATATGCATTAAAGACTTACACAGAAGAAATTGTTACATAAAGTCATTACTTTTTTCTTTAGCACAAAAAGTTTTCTTGTAGCATCATAAATTCAGGTTGAACCGTTGTCACATGGACTATTTTAATGATGTCCTTACTACCTTTCTGGGCATTGAACGTTGGTAGTTGTGTTGCTGTCTATGCAGGGTCAGAAAACTCAAATATTGTATCAAAATATCTTAATTTGTGTTCCGAAGATGGGTAACGACATTAGGGTGAGTAATTAATGGCAACATTAGAGTGAGTAATTAATAACATAATTTAAATTTTTGGGTGAACCATCCCTTTAAGCTCAGCTCCCTGGAAAGGAAAAGTATCCTGTTCCTTAAACAAAACTACCACATTGCTTCAGATATCTTAAAAGGAAAATCCATACAACTTATAAAATATATTCTTCTATGTTCCACTGAAGTAATATTTTTGGAACAATAAATAAAGACAGAGTTTTTTATTTTGGGTGAACTGTTTCTTTAAGATGTATTCAAATCAATTTTGTGCGACTATGCTGTTGGTAGTGGCCAGAGATAAGCCCAGAGGGGCCTGTCCAGATTCTCATTAGGTCAGGGCTTATTGTCACTGCTAACAGAAAAAAGGATTTGCTTGAAACAGCCAGGCACAGAACAAAAAGCTTCAGCCCAGGTCCCAATCAGCAGCTCATAAAGGAGCCAGCACAGGTCTTAATCAGTCAGTCCTTAATGGAGCCGCTCTTTAAAAGTATTATTAACCTCATCTGTCTAGATTAAGAACTAATAGCCCCCTTTCTGTGTATTGTCTTTGTAGCAGCTGGTAATGTACATATATATTAATCCACTCGCGCAGGCGAGATTGTGTGGTGCGGGGGAACAACGGTGCCCTTCACAAGCGAGGCAGACACAGGTTAGGAAGCCACTAATTAAATGTCAGGCTTGACAGATTAAAATTATGAAATTTAAAATCAGCAAGTAGCTCTTTGTCATTGTCAAATTAAGCGCCTGGCGTGATGAGGAGACGGGAATGGAAGACTTTAATGGATTGAAGGGGAATGTACTTTAGCAGCCCTGGATATGGTGAATAAAGATTTCCCTGCACGTTCAATTCAATGTGCCGATAAGCTGTGGCACCACAGCCATCTGTGCTGCCACTTTTCCTAGCCATGCAATTTAGCTGTTTTTTTTTTAATAAGGTCTGATGTTAGCATGTTGTGTAGCTAATGGTCTAAAAACTTCAATGAGCGAAAAAATGCACACAATTGTTGGGTTTATTATAAATTTTTATTTACACATTGTTAAGATTTTGTGAAAAAGAAAATGTAGGGTGAAGGCTTTCTTTTAACCATTTGTTATTGTTTGGATAGTGGCAGATCTGAATGCACGCTTAGTTGATTGTACACTTTAAAAAATATGGACAACCCAATCTCTGGGTTTGTCTATACTTTACCCAGCACTGTGTTGTATTTAACCTAACATTTTTGTAGTTTAAGAAAAGGGTGGGGTTTAAGTGAACAAATTGATTGGATAGGTCTGGCATATGTCACCAAAGAGAAGACTATCATTTTACCAAAAACATTAAACATATACATAGATGAAAAATTTTCAATGATATTAATAAAATACGTTTAGGAAATAGATTTTCATTACAGACTTTAAGGGAAGTTGCCGCAGGTCAGATTCAAACCAACAAAACTCATCCACCTGGTGTTTATTTATTTATTTTTTAACATGCCAGCCAGATTTTTCACATTTCATAATGCTGTTGAGTGGAAATTGGGAGCATTCTGCAAGCAAAGATTTTTGCTGGTTCAGTTTTTGGCTAAATTCTCTAATACTCATTAGTAAAATAGTCAAATGTGTTTAGTGTCTTTAATATCAAAGTGTTGTATTCACTCTCAACATCCATATTTGTAATGTTTCTGGTTCATAATTAACCTACGATCAGATCAATACGGTACATGAATCACAGAGACCGGGCCGAGAATGAAGGCCTAATGAATACTAACAGAACTTTTTCTGCAGTCAGAGGGAAAAAAAGCTCTTGCGCAGCATTTCTAAATAAATAAACCAGCACTAAATTAGCCTGATTCCTTGTGCTTGCGTTCAGGGTTCAAAGGCTTTGAGCTCAAATCAGGTCTAGATGTGTTTAGTTTCAGATGGGTTGAGAGCACAGCTTGCAATAAAGCAATGAAGAAACCAGAGGCTGCGTTAGAGCAGCAACACTCAACAAGGATCCAAAAACGATACTTATTAAAAGTGACAAGATCCAATTAAATTTAATTACACAAGCTGTATATTCATTTTAACTGACAATTTTTATTAGGGAGCCACACACACTTAAAGCAAGGAACTGAGGCTAAATTATATCAATGTAATACAGTTACGTTATGCAGAATCCAGTGTGTCTAATTTGCTTTAATTGAGTTAGGGGCAAGAGGCCTGCAAAAGGAGTTCAATAGTTTGAGGAAAAGATCACTGAGATGAACATCTCTTGGTTTGTCAGGGCAAATGTACTGAGGGAGATAATACACTCTTGCTCAAGATTGTTCGAACTTTTTAAAGGGCCTTTTTTTATAATTCTAGTTTCTTGAACAAAAAAAAAAATCGTAATTTAGCTTCTATATGCATACTTTATATATATTTCCATTCGCATGGCTTTGATTGGTTAACCTTTTTGCATATGAAATGAGTACCAATCCTTGCTTTTGTATTGCAGGGTTTCTGACTTTGTTTCCGTTGGTGCGTTATAACTGTTTCAGCGTGTATTTCATGCACATAACATGGACAAGATTGAATTGCAAAATATAAATTGTTTGGCTGAAATAGTTGAAGCTTAAAAACTTTAATATGACTGGTTTAGTTTATCACCAGTTACAGTTATTTAATTACCAAAACTTTATTTTCACTTCTGTTAGGACTTTTATTTTCTTGTTTTTTTTTTTAACTAAATTAAAACTCCAATTAAAAGTCCATCACTGAAATGACCAGGTATTGTGGCGAAAATAAACCTTGGGCATACAGTAAAGATAAAAGGGGCATCTGGTTTTCCATGATTTAACCTTGTTAATAAAATTAAGAAATGTTCATAACGATTATTTGTTTGAATCAAACCCCACATTGCATCTAAACAAAGTGGTCCCGTTTACAGTCACCCATTTATGGACCTGTTTTGGGGTAAAATGCAACCTGTTCCATGCCCTTTAAAAGCAACTTGACAAAGTCTTTTACCGTATACTCCATATCTAAATGTGACATGACACATGAGAGCTTCTGGTGTGCTTGAGTCCTTTGTAGAGGTGAGTGAGTGGCATAGTAACTGGTTAGCCTCAGGTGCTGTGCTTCATATATGTACCCAGCCTGTCTTGTGCACGGGGATGCTCAGTGACTTGCCCTGTGGTGCTATGCTGAGTTTTCAAAGCACACAGATCATTTGTTTTCCCTTTCCATGACATGTAGTTTAGCTCAGCTTTCTTCTGGATGTGTCACCGAGGCAGACTCCGGGCGTTTCCCTGGTCCGGTCTTTTTACCAAAGGAAAATGGGAAATTTCCGATGAAAGAATAAAATGGATATTTTTGATGCTTACATTTGTTGAAAAAACTTTTGCGGTGTTTTACAGCTTAGTTTTTTTTTCTGCTCTGATTTAGCCAGGCAAGTAATTTAAGAACATCATTCTTCTTTAGAATGATGTTCTGGCAAAATAGAAATGTTTTAAAGTTAAAATGTTAGGGAGAAACGACGAATGTCCTACTGTGGCATGACTTCATGTTATAAGTCAAGTCACCTTTATTTATATAGTGCTTTTAACAATACAGATTGTGTCAATGCAGATTTACAGTATTAAATAGGAATAATTGTATGTAATAATATGAAAGAACAACATAAACACAAAATTTTTGTTAGTCAGTTCATCATTGATTCAGTGATGTCATCGCCCAGCTCAGTTCAGTTCAGATAGTATCTGTACAATCAAGTTGACGATATCACTGGAAATTAAGTGTATGTGTAAGTGTACAATGTACACAAAAGTACATCAAAAGTTCTGTAATTGTTTAAAGTTTTTGAAAGCAATCTCTTATGCTCACCACGGTTTCATTTATTTAATCAAAAACACAGTAATCTTGTGCAATAATATTACAATTTAAAATAACTGTTTTCTGTTTTATATTTTAAAATATAATTTATTCATGTGATGGCAAAGCTGAATCTTATCATCACACTCAAAAACAGTTCCACTGCTTAATATATTTGTGGAAGCAGTGATACATTTTTTTTCTGGATTCTTTAAAGAATAGGAAGTTCACAACAACAGCATTTATTTGAAATGTGCATTTTTTGTTTTCGTCTTTACTTTGGCTTTTATACATTTACAGCATCCTTGCTGAATAACCGTATTAATTTATTTCAAAAATAATTTTTACTGGCAAAACAGTAGTGTAAATGTTTCATAGAACAGTTTTCAGCCGTTAGGTCGCAGGTCAATTTTGATTGGTAAGAAAACAGTGCTAATTAATGCAATTAAGAGAATGCAACTAAATGTAAAATCATGCAGTTTTATTACCAAAATAAATAGATTCATAAGCTTTTAAAGAAATACTTTTCATATCCTTTTTTGATTGCTGACTCATCAAATATGTGCATCAGTTTCATATTTTTTAGTATATTCAGTTCATGGTAATATTAAAAGCTTATTGTAAATATGAATTAATGTAAATAATATGAATGGTTTTTTTTGATAAACAGTTTTGATAGTTTCCTTTGATGTCCAGTGTAAAATCTCAGTCCTGAAGCTAAACCAGTTGATAACCACTGATGTGGAACATTGAGGTATCTAAGTTTGTGTGTGTGTGTGTGTGTGTGTGTGTGTGTGTGTGTGTGTGTGTGTGTGTGTGTGTGTATGAGGAAGATTGAGAAAGAGAGAGTGTGTGAGGTGGTAATGATGTCCTCAAGTTGTTAAATGCAATGGTCTGTGTCCTGTTCACCCGGCATGCTGTTGCTCTCCCATCTGTGCAGGGAGCTACATCTGTTCCTGAGGTCATAGAGGTCAGCAGTGACACCAGATTTAACTGTTATTTACTCTGAGTCCCCGACAAGACACATACAGCCCGCGCCCACTCTACTGATGTATGTTAAATGTGCTCCAAATTACCAGTGTGTTGGATCTATTGATGGGCCATTCGAGCCTGTCAGCCTGTCTCTATCAGCCTCTCAGTTATCCCCCTCCTCTCCTTCCCCCGTTCATTCCATCCCTCATCTATCCCTCGCTCCCTCTCTCTCTCTCTCTCCAGGCCCCACCGCGGCCCAGGCTGAGCACCTTGCTCTGAATGGGAAATGAGGGCTTCGACAGATACATGCACCTCTGGAACCTGTTGGGTGTTCAGACACATGTCTTGCCCATCTCATTTTGAACAGGTTAAAAGACCATGTCAAGCGCAATTATACTGTGCCAGCATCTTCAACAAGACCTTGCAGGAGACGTTGTTTATTATGTTCTGATTTACTCTGGTGTGATTACAACGTGAGTGCGGATGGGAATCATGAGGAAATGAATGTTTCTGGATCTGATTTTGCTTATACAGCGTATACATACACACAGAAATATTTCCACGAAAATATAAGAAACACAGCTTTTTAACATTGTTGTTTCTTAAGCACCAAATCAGCATATATTTTAGAATGATTTCTGAATGATCATGTGACACTGAAGATTGAAGTGATGATTTGATGTCACAGAAATCATTTAAATTTTTAATATACTAGAAAAAAAATTATTATTATTTCACATTATTACTGTTTTTACTGTATTTTTGGTCAAATAAACAGCCTCGGTGAGCATTCTTTTATAATATATGCAAAAACAGCTGCTATCTTTAAGATGGCTGAAAATAATAAGTCAGATGGCAATTGTGTAACGATTGATTCAGTGAGTGAGAAACCTTTAGATGAACCATTTTGACTGAGTCAGTTTTTATTCCCAACTGTTTTTCCTATTGTGATCATTTAAACACCATTGAGCCATTTACTTAAATCAAATGTATTTATTTATTCATTTTAATTTTCAGCAGTTTTCTCAAGGTAAAGTGCCGCCGCTGGGACAAAGGGAAGGCTTTTACTCTGCTATATTTGTCTATGTGACACACTAAGGACTTGTTGAGGGCTCAATGACACTGTATCTGATAATGTCAGAGCCTTGTCTGGCTGTAAGGGAGCCTCATGTTTACACAGAGGCAGCGGTGAGGAGATTAGCGCAGAGGTTCTTGTAGAACAGCGCTGTGATGAGCAGAACAAGGCTTCGCTTCGGTTCATAAATAGCGCAGCACATGCACTGCTGCTAATTAACTCACACAGGCATTAGTGGGATTAAGTTAGAGCCCAAAGTTCATTAAGCAGATAAATGCATCTCTTAGCCTGCTAAAGAGCTCCAGCGCTAACACAGCCCAGTGAAAATAGCGCTTATGCACAATGGTGCTCAATCGAGATGAAATCATGTTCCTTTTAGTGCTGTCTTGTGTGAGGAAAGTATCAGAAGTTCAAACGTAATGTATACAATTTCACTTTACATACAGTATATTTGGCACAGTTAGCATGACTTTTATGTAAAGAACACATTGTTAATCACCTAAACAAAGCTGTCATTTGCATTTTTAGCATGTGTAACAGTCATAACTGTATCAGGGACATTTGCTATTTTTTTTTAAAACAAACACAAAGCTAATTGTCAAAATGTTTTGAATGTTTTAGAATGCAACATTTAGAATGTATACTTTGGGGTCAAGAAATAGCTAAATATTATAAAAGATTTCAGTTACAAGCAAATGTTGTTCTATTCATCAAATAATCTAGGTTTTCATAAAACACCTATATAAAATATAAACGATCATCACTGTACATGTTGGCAGATTTAGCATTTTTTGAACAGGCGAAGAGCTAATCATCCAAAAACAGACATTGTTTGCATATCATGCGTGTATAATGTTCATCTCTGGAAAAAGTAAATGAATGCAGGGCTGTTTTGTAGAAAGTGTAGCATCAACAGATTTCGAATCGACTCTCCAGCTATGAATGACATCACAGTGGGCGCTCAGAAAGCGGTGGAGAGTGCTTTCATTTTGCCACTTAGACGACAAATTACCCAGACAATAGACCTCTAAAGTTGGCAGGTAATTCAATCGTGACTGTTGACTCCAGGCATTTGCTTTGTTTGCCCTCAGAAGGAAATAGCCAAAAATTCATCTTGGCGGAGTCAAACGAAATGAAAGATAATATTCTTTATCTGCTCGGGATAGCTGCGGATGAACTCCTCCAATATGAGTGTAAATAAGATTTAGCGATTCCATACTTCAGTTGGCTTCAACTCAAAGTGATTTGGATCAATAGCATTTGCCCGTATGTACGTGTGTGCGACAGGGCTCCAGCCCATCACGAAAGGGAGGCACGAGGGCTGTATTCAGATTTCACCGGTGTCAAATTAATTCCAGGCTTATCGGGAAATTCAATTAGCAGGGAACCCCCGTTTGTGAGTAAGAGAGTGTCCGACATCCCAACGTGACAAATTACAGCGCTCAGAGAGCATATCAAGGCGAAGTGTTGAGGCTTGCTAATCTTCCCTCTAATTCTCAATTACTGTAAAATGAAGCCATAAATCACAGGGACAGGCAGATCGATGGAAACGTTGTTTTTGGAGTGATTGGCAGCCACCCCAAAGGTTACTTTTTAAGTTGGTTTAAGGTTACCACTCGGAGAGGGCTTGAGGCGGGGTGGTGGTGGTGGGGGGGGCAACGTGTGGCAGCTTGGGTTGGGGGCGGAGGAGGTGTCGTGGCGGCAGGGGGGTCGAACTCAATCTATATGATGCAAGGTTTCAATCCTTTAGGGGATACAGCAGAGGGACAGGACCAATTTTTAGCCCATCAGCCATCCAATTTTTCTCCTTTTCATACCTGCTGTAGTAAATGAGAAACAAATTAAATTTCTCCCTACTATCTCCACAGAAACCATTTAAATCCTTTATGGAAACTAAATTGTCCCCAGACAAATCGCCCCTGGTTCTATGACAATATACTATGGCGGTGCAACCGAAATAAATATGTGTCACTCCAGATATGCCTTTGTCTCTAATGCCATTCATTGGAGACTTGAAGAAAAGATAGAGAGGGGAAATAAAAAGAAAGGGGCACTTTTGGTAAAGAACAAAAGAAGCCCCTTCATTTTCTCCCTCTCTCTCGATCGCGCTCTCTGTCACTCTCCTGGTGGTGCCCACCTCCAACCTGTGGCGTTATTAATTTTGGGCCGGAGTCTTTGCATTCATGAGGCTGAGATTGAAATGTAAATGAGTCTGAGGGAGTGAGCAGTCAACACCAGCCCCGGCTGCATGGCCCGTGTCACACACGCTCTGTCTCTGCACCCCGGCTCTTATCATTCACACAGATTAAGAGAGTAGAACATCAATCACTACATCTGGGAAACAATGAATAAAACGGTCCAACGAGGCAGATGAAAAATCACTGAGGAAGCAGAGTTAAGAGGACACAGGGCAGTGGCGGTGCAGTGGGGGCTGATTGCTGTGCTGGCGGCTCGCTGCGACGAGTGCTGAAGCCGAGAGGTTTGTTTAGATTTGCTTTGTCCAGCTGGGCTACGTGTGTTTCTGAGCACTCTCACCCAGCGCTCTGTTTTTGTTGCTGCTTGGTGGTGCATAATGGATCATAGCTCTTTTTAGACCTATCAGTGTGAATGAAATCACATAGAAGCACTATGAAACAACCCTGTTTCAGTATATTAGTATTCATTGATTATTGTCAACAGCCTGTTGAAACGATTAATATCTATCTATCTATCTATCTATCTATCTATCTATCTATCTATCTATCTATCTGTATATCTATCTATCTATCTATCTATCTATCTATCTATCTGTATATCTATCTGTCTATCTGTCTGTCTGTCTAAAATGTGGGTATGTACACACACACACACACACACATGCTCACTGTGTATATTTATATCTATATCTATATATATATATATATATATATATATATATATATATATATATATATATATATATATATATATATATATACACACACACACACACACACATACATACAGCATACATATGCAGAGATTTGCATTATTCTGAGGGGAATTAATATAATTTATTAATGTATTAACATTTTCTATAATTAATGATGATAATACTAAATAATTTGCCATGTTTTCTGTTTACATTTTGCAAATAAGTTTTTATGCATTTATTGGGCAAAAAAATGGGTAAAAAAAATCTATATAAAATATTAATCTAAAAAATTATATAATGTTTACAATATATATGATGTGTAAAATATATAAAATACAACTTATGGTGTGAGTTGTTACAATTGCCTGCCATTAAACATTAAATTATAGGAATTTCAGCCAAATTTTAACCATAAAATAGTTGTAAAACACAATGAAAATCATGAATATAAAAGACAACATACAAAAATATATTGCACAAAAAAAAAAACTAAATAAATTGTAGATATGAATACAGTCTCCTCCTATTTCTGTAAACATCCAAAGCCAGAAAGTCAGTTATTAAATTTATATAAATTTGCTCCACTTGAAATTTATGTAGAATTGAAAGGTTTTAATAACAGCACAGACTCCATCTATCGGAAGGGCCAGATTGGATAAAACAGCATCAATAAATTTCACTGGGAAGTCTGAGAGAGCTTCCCGTAATGGCAGCTTTATGGACTATGATTGGTGAATATTACAAAGCTTATTGGCCATGAGAGAAGACTGTATCAAAGCTTGCAGTTATTACTGACAAAACTTGGACATCTTTATGAACCCATTGTGATATCATAGTAATTCCCCTCAGAATGACTTTATCTGCCCTGTCGCGGGTCCCCATTCGGTGTGTCACAACAGGTTCACGTCTAATTCAGGCCAATTACATCTGGCATCGCCACTTATAGCTTGTTTGGGGCCGGTGGAATTCCATTTTCTCAAGTGCCGCCACATTCTGCTATTATTATTATCAGTTTTTTTTGCCTTCTATCTTTCTTTTCTACTCCCAGCTCTAGCTTTTACTTTGTGTTTTTCAGAACAAAAGCTAATGTGTTGAAAGACCGGTCTTGTCTCGTGCTCATTGAAATCATGCGAGTGCCATTTATGCTTAATACGTCTGCGTGCAGGAGGAAGCAAAGCAACCTGGCAGCTCCTGAAGCGAGATGAGAAGACCTCTGGGGATTTGTGCGCGTCGTCTTCCGAGAGCACTCAGACACTGACAGCCCGACCAAAATATTTCACATAATTTGATTAGGTTGCAATGACAATCTTTATTTATAGTGCTCCTCAGATGCAGGGGGTGGAAGCTTTTGTAGTGACGAATCCAAATTAACTTCTGTTTGTCTTACCATGGCAATCCAAATACAAACAAACACCGTTCATGTAACTAGGGGTAATTACAGCCTACAAAATGTCCATCTATTTCTTATGGCGGAAAGCACTGTCACTTCATTAGGTTTGTGCCATAGCTCCTCCCATTTTGCAAGAGGTCACGCTCCCACACAAAGACAAGCATGCTTACGCTAAAGAGCATGACAATTATATCAGCAATTAATTTGGAATACAGTGGTAATTTTAATGCAACAACATGCTGGTGCTTGGAGTATTTTAAAGGGTTAGTTCAGCAGAAAATAAAACTTTGTCTTTATTTGCTTACTTTCTGTTATGTTGTTCCAAACCGACTTCACAAAAGAAGATATTTTGAAAAATGTCTCACTTTGTCAAATGGGACTTGAGTTGTTTGAACCCCACTGTTCTTCATAAAATCTTCTTTTGTGTTTCACAGAAAGTAACTAAGTCATGCAGGTTTGGAACGACACTAGGGTGAATAAATGGCAGAATTTCATTTTTTGGTGAACCGTCCCTTTAAGGGGTACTAAATGTGTGGAAAAGCACGGTATACTTTTATTATCCACGCTCTAAATCAAGTCGTTCACCTGCAAAGCCTTCATCAAACAGTACAGCTTAAAGTGGAGGTTAATGAAAATGTCCCATGCATTGATTTACCTGCGCGTCTGGGGGCAAAGCCATTGAAACAAACAATTCATTTGTCTGCCACATGTTTCTTTGGCGAGACCCTCATAAAAGCTTTTCAATAAATTTCACCGTCTGTTTTACAGACCTTTCCTCTTCCTTGCGTCATTTTTTTAAATTGAAAGTTGGTTTTAAAGTCAGCTATAAACATCATTCCGCTCAATCAGTGCTGGTTCAGATCAAACGGCAGTGGGCTGCTACAGATACCTCCAACCCTGACTTGTCTCCCCGCTTTCATAGTGTTTAACACCGTGGCACACTTTTTTAGCTGGAGACGGCTGTCACTGTATTTTGTCAGCAAAGCATAATATTTCTTCAGGAGTTCTAAACCCGGTACTCAGCGGGGAAGAAATGAAAATACGGCACTACATAAACCGAGCGAGTCAGTTGTAAATCACCTAACACGATGTAGAGGCACCAGGCAGAGAGCTGCGCGCTGTCAAGTCCTCCCCTGGAAAACAGAACGGACACCATTCATGATGCTTTAATCAGCCCCCAAATAATAGATGCCTCCCTGCTCCCCTCCAAGCTCAGTGCCATCGGATGAAACGGAAAACAACCTGAAACTTACTTTGCTTTCAGACTTCGCCGAGTTGCGCTATTGAAATGTTTTCGCCTTTGTTTGTTTGTTGGCGTGTCAGGGGTTATTTCTTTGGTGGGAATCTAAAAGGGATCTTTGAAGCTTTAATATGATCCTTTCACACAAACACTTCAAAGGTCGTCTCTAGTTTCTACGATAAGGTGCCGTTTTTTAGACGCTTTGCATGTCAGATGTTAATGTTATTGTTGGCAGAACAGAGTTTTTCATGCTCTGTTTATTTTTGCACTTTTTTGTCTCTCTCTCTCTCTCTTTCTTTCTGTGTGTGTTCAGAAGCACTGGATGTCTTGCGTTGCTGTGGTTGGTAGTTACGTGCAGTCGGAGTGTTAACATCATCCAGATGGATGCAGCGCATTGTTTGAAGGCAGGATCTTGAAAAGGTCTGGGAAATGGGAAATTAATTATTCAAACTTTATTGAATGGCACATTTAAAAAAAAAAAAAATCTTGTTATTTAAAGTTTTCTTCAGAAAGAGAGAGAAAAAAAAACGGCTAATCTATCCCCATGGCTTTTAGGGAGAGTCTGGGTTTGGACACGAAATTAAATAACTCTTCTTCTCGCATTAGATATCATCTGTCATAACCAATCAGTCCACACCAGTTCATCCAGAACCTTGACGCTCTTCCCAGTTCGTCGGGCAGGACAAATGTTCCCGACGCCCCGAAAGAAAAAAAAAATCAAGTTAAGGCTCTCTGCGAGAGGAATTGCACTGTTTTGCTGCAGTTGATTAGTGTTAACCAAATAAGAGTGACTTCACTGACAGAGATGTACACTGGGCTGTGGCGCTCTTGAGAGCCGGCCAGATGGTCCTGTAGCCCCAGCTGCTGTAATGTAGTAAAGCTTGTTGAGAAGCTGGTAGTATTGATTTCATTTCTGCCCGTAGATGCAGCTACTACATCTACATGTGTCTGCGCTGATATGGACCGCTAGAAATCCAATATTCGAGTCTGGGATGGAGGGCCCAGTTTGCCGATCCCTAATAAGGCTGTCAATCCCATCTGTCCTCTCCACTCTGAGAGAACGTCTGCCCCAGGAGAGACGATATCAGAGACGTTTCGTTATCCTCACCCCTACGTGTAGGAACACCTCTCCCCGTTATGCTCGTTAATTAGGAGATCAATGAACACGAACGTCCGGACGTACTGATAATGAGAAGGTTTGGCTTATTGTGGAACAGGATGTTCTTGATCATGGTACCGCGTTGGCGCCTTTTATCAGACAGGTATGCGATAGACATCGTCGGCTAATAATGCCCGCTAATTTTTTAGGTGGCATAACAAACCCATTAGCAGAATGCATAATCTTTAGATTATGCTGATGACTGCTTTGACGGAACACTTCAATAGATTTCCCGTGGAAGGATGGATGGCGGGGTCACGAAGCAGAGGTGCCGTTATATATCAAAAGAAGCCCTTATGCAGTCTGACACATTTATTTTTTGTTTGCTAATATTGGAAGCAGTGTATCTTGTGTTGTGCGTTATTTGTGTATGTTTGATAAATGCTCCATCCATGACTGTTTTGGTCCCTGGGTCATCTCTTGCTCACTGATGTGCTTATTAATAATAAATTGCCTGTGCAGAATGTGCGAATTCTTCCTCCCTTTACAGTTATTGTGTAAACAAAAGACTGCTAGCGGAATCCATCTTAATAGAGGACGTTTTATTCAATAAAGATAACTTGCCTGAGAAAAATGAGATCTCTTAACTCTCGCAGCCTCAGTCTTTCACTGTAAATCTTGTGACATTTCCCGCTTCCCTGCTGCGAGTGGCCATGGTGGCATGTCACAGAGGAGCTCGGCCAATCGTGGGTAATTATACATGCTAATGAACGTGCCCTCGTATTTCGATTCTGACATGGAGCGCTGTAGAGTCCGTAGGGATAGAGCCACCCACAGCAGGAGAACATAATTTCTCTTGAAAGTCATTAGCCGTTACAGTTATAGCAAGCAGCGGAAAAATGCATAGGGAGCCCTATATCATATAGACCACAACCTTGACCAAGCTTGTAATAATACATTACCGAGGCATGTGTGGCATATTAATCAGTTGGAAAGCATAATTTATGCATTTTGCGATCTTTTATGATATGTTCCCCCCCTCCCCAATCCGTTTTTAATCAAAGAAAGGTCAGTTCATGTAGAGGGCATAAATCTCCCTCACCTGGTGCTTTGTAAAAATACGGAGATTAAGTTTGTGCAATGTGGTCAGGGTAGAGCAGTAAATTACCCTGGTAACAAAGTTAACATTGATTCAGATATAACCACTTGTCCGCATGTAACAACGATAACCTTTTAGTACATTTGGAAAACAAATTTGACAACCATTAAAATAATGAATGAGTTTCTGCTCGCTCAGAGAAGTGAAAGAAACTCTATTTGGACCGCGAAAGGCCCTTAATGCCTCATGCTGTTCTTTCATAGCAGCCCGGCAGGGGCCCTAAAGTAACACATACTAATACAAAACTGACATAACAAATTACTGCGCTGAATGAAGGTGCACAATAGGTTATAGTTGCCTGCATTCAAATAGTTGAAAACGCTGTTTATGGGCTGCTGGCAATGACACTGTAGTCGGCGCTAATAGGGACGTAATTCGATAAAAGCCACAACTTTCAGCACTAACTCTGTGCTTTTCTATGCATGAATCTTCAGTTAATTAGAAGAAGAATCACAGCACTGCTTCATTTGTAAAACTGCTGGAGACAAAATACTGAAATTCCACTAAACACTGTATCTGTGTGTGTATTTAAAATTTACCGTTCAAAAGTTTGGGGTTAGCAAGATTGATCATTTTTGAGAGACGTCTCCTATGCTCACCAAGACTGCATTTATTTGATTTAAAATATATATATATATATATATATATATATATATATATATATATATATATATATATATATATATATATATATATATATATATATATATATATTTACAAATTTAATTTATTCCTGTTTAAGCAGCCATTACTCCAGTCTTCAGTGTCACATGATTCTTCAGAAATCATTCTAATATTCTGGTTTGAAAGTAGTTGTACTGCTTAATATTTTTGTGGAAACTGTGATATATATTTTTTTCAGGATTCTTTTCTGAAAAGTTCAGAAGAACAGCATTTATTTGAAATACAATTTTTTAAGGCTGTAAAACAATTAATCGTGATTACATTCACATTCAAAATAAAAGTTTGTTTGCACACTATATGTGTGTACTGTGTATAATTATTATGTATATATAAATACACACACACATATATGCATATATATATATATATATATATATATATATATATATATATATATATATATATATATATATATATATATATATATATATTTATACTTGTATATAATTTATAAACATATTTTTTACTTAATATATACATCTGTGTGTATTTATATTTACATCATAAAAATACACAGTACACATACATATAGTATGTAAACATAAACTTTCATTTTGAATGTGATTAATCGTGATTAATCATTTTGCAACCCTAAATGTTTTTTGTAACTATGCCAGTCTTTACTGTCTCTTTTGATCAATTTCATGCGTCCTTGCTTTTGAATGGAAGTTTGTGTATATAAGACTGTATATGTATGTGCATATTGAAAGAATATAGTGTCATTATACTGTTGCATGGTTGTAAATATACACTGATGAGTGTGTGTGTGTGTGTGTGTGTGTGTGTGTGTGTGTGTATATATATATATATATATATATATATATATATATATTATATAATAAAAAAACTGTGTTCATCTAATTGAAGCTGGGAACTGGCTCCTAACATGAGCCTCTTGTATTGCACAGAGTTAAAATATTTTTACAACTTGAAGCGCTAAAGTGACAAAGCTGTCAATGAAAGTAGTTTGTCCTCTGCAGTTCAGTGAAAATATTATGAGAGCTTGAAGAACGAGAGGAACGAAGAGTGATGGACAGCTCTGACACTCCAGAGCACTTAGGCAATTATTAACAGTTTCTGCCAGTCACCACATCTGACACAACACAAACACGCCGTGTCTAATTTTACACTACTCCGGCAGGCATGGGTCACTTTTAAAGAACACAGGGAAACTCATTTTATCCTAGATTTGACGACCAATCATCCAAACTGGCCCCATTGCTACTGAGCCCCCCTTCTCCCGCCATAACAGACAATGCCTGGGAGAAAAACAGCCGCTTAGATCTTGGAATTGCAGCTGTCCGTTGGAGCTTGCCAAGGCTGAGATCAGTGTAGTGAAATGGCACACAGGTGTGGGGCTCGACTACAGATGTCTCTCTGCGTAGATAGACATCAGCCTGTCAACGGGGTTCATGGGATGCTTTAGGCCGAAATGGGCAACATGTGAAGAGGTCAGGCACTGCAAAATCTTTACCACATCGTGCATGTCAACCAAAACAGACCTCAGCCATGTTTTGATAGCCGTCCAACAATTTTAACGTCTACTGACAGCGTCTCTCAGCCATCAAAGCTCAGATGTAATTGATAAATATTGCTTGCTTTTGCGGCCCATTGTAAGTTTAAAATCGGATTGATATGCCTTATTATATCTCCACATGTGAGTGCGGGTGTAATTGCTTTCCAGATAGCCAACAGGACCTGAGAGAAAGCTTCAGATATTCACTCTCTTGTATAGGTTAATCTGATCTGAGCGTGATTTCCTGACAGGCAGGTTCGGCACGTGAGATTCTGCCATTTCCAATGCTGCTCCTATACATTCTGATGAATGCTGCTGGTAATTTCTTTTAGACAGATTACCCACAGATCTTTGTGGAAGACATCTACACAACTACACGCACAGGCTCAAAAAAGTATCAGAGAAGAAGTCCAAACACATAACTGTCAATGACACTTTTGAAGTTATCTCCTGATGGGACAAGGTTGACCAAACTTGATTTTCAGACATGCAGACATTCATAATAAGCTCTGAAGGTATTATACCCAACATCTCAAGAGGCTTTCGTGCATCATGTTGGTTTAGTGTCTGCCGTTGATTATTTTTTATATATTTTTTTGTTGTTGTTGAATAAATGAATAGGTCTAATCGGTAGGGTAATTACAAGACAAAGAATCTTTGTAATTAGAGACTAATGACAGGCTTGCAGCCTGTTATTGCCAAACAGCTGCTGGGAAAGGTAAAACGAAGTCGTCCCCTGCACATGTTCCAACAGATGAAAGTAATTTAGTTGCACTTAACTGTCTATAAACAATTACCGTAAAATGCAGCAGTGTCTTTATGTATGGCTTCTGAAACATATTTTCTCCTGCCTGCCGAACAATTATTAACGATCTTCATCTGCTAGGTACACTTCATGAATTTTACATTACCTCTTGTCATTATCATAACTAGACTATCAAAGATATTAGAAGCCTTCGACATTCTCTTCTTGGGATCTTTCTTAGATCTCTTGTCAAGTATCTGAGAATTGTCTGCAATTTAATATTCCCTGGATTTTTTTTTCCTCAAGAGCATTTGTGAATGCATAAGCATGAGGATTACTGGGGCTGTCTCCATGTTTGTATGCCTGTCTGTCTTTCCGTCTGTGGAGGCATGTTATTTTTCTCCATTTTAATGCCACTGTCCTTGTGTAGTCGCTGCCTGATTCATTGCATGCCACTTTTTCTTCCAAACTAAATGCCGGATTGGTTGCACCAAAGTAAATGTGTTTATGTCGTCCATACGTTCCAATAACAAGACAGGAGCCTTTTTACGTTACATCTGATTTGCGCTAGTCTGACTGGTTGTTGTTATGTTTTTTTTTGTTTGTTTGTTTTTTTATTAGGTACGGTGGGGTTTGATGGACATCTTGGATGTGGCAGAATAATTAGCATTTCCCCACATGCTTTTCTCCATGCTCTGTTCCTCAGCACACTGATGTCTTGTGATGCCCAGAAAACGAGCGTGAATGCCGTGTTATCATTTACAAACCGGCAGCCAGCTCTAACAGACTGTAATTATGTACTTCCAGGGACAAGATCAGTGTGCAGAACAAAGTGTGCTGGAAAACATTGCGAGGACTATTGGGTTGTTTTGTACAAAATGTCCATCACACACTTGGCATGCTTCGCCCCCCTTTCCCGCTCCCCTGGTGTCTTGTTATATTTCTTTCCGGGAAATTGATTTGCTTATTAATGGAGCAAATAATATTTGCTGATACCCTGTCAAGATGTTTACTGGACTGCTGGCTTGTGGAATGTGTTATAAATGCTATCGTGTTCAAGTGTGAGGGGGGAAAAAAGTCTGAATATTTTGCATTTGGAAACTATGTGGCCATTATCCCACAGGCCATGGCTTTGTTGACAGATCCAGCGTTAGTGGACGGCAAATCCATGACAGAACCACGTTAGATCTGTTGGCTTTCAGCTGAACCCTTTGGGGAGAAAAATGTGCAAAACATGAGTGAATTCACATGCAGCGAAATTTATCATTAGGCTCATTATTCCACCTATAGCGTATGAACCTGCACTTTCATAACCTCCTGTTGTACTAATTGAAAAATAACACACACAATTCATCATCACTGCCGCTGTAGTAATGGTTCTGCTAGACTAGCATGTTACATGCATGAAAGGTCATCGGCGAATAAAAGAAGAGCTTTGTGTTTAAGAGTGCCAATCGTAAAGATTTGAACTATTCTGGTTTCTATTCCTTTCAGCATTTCTGGTTCCTTAATGGTTTCATTAACGATTCTTTTAGGGGGGAAAGTGCAGTTTCATTTAAAACCATTGTGTGTTTACATGTTCCACAGACTTTACAATAGCAGTCTTTTTAGAGACAAGATAAATCCAATTGAACCTTTACTTAAAGAAATGTAGAAACATATTACTTTCATTCATATTTATAAAATACTTTCTAAATCAATACCTACTTACTTATGTACATTCAGTGGTTAGTTGTAAGCTGTATGTGTTTTTGAATCTCTAAAAAGAATCATTTGAATCTCTTTAAGAGTCATCTGTTTTGGATTCGGACTACAGCGGTGGCACTGTTTGTCATTCATTCACTAAAAAAAATGGTTAGTTTGGTATTTTGTACATATGCATAAAAAAATGCATGTGACACAACCAACAGAACTGAACATAGTTTGGTTAAGAATCAGTTTTTGGTTCCCAGTAGTGTTTGTGCTTGCAATATTCATGTTGTTATTACTCTGTGAGTGAAACTGCATTATGAAATTTTGTGTCAGAATCAAATATTGTAAGACTAAGGTTTTGTTTTATCTACAAATCTCATTTTACATTAATCCTTCGTATCAGATTTAAATTAGCACTCGTGTTTCAGTAGGCCTGTTTAGTTATCCCTGGGGCTTTTAATGGGAAAGACTGATGGGGCATATCAGTCAGTAAGCACTAGTAAAAACTCAATTTAAGAACAAAGCCACTCAGATTGCAGCACTGCCCCAAGCTACTGAATTTTTGAGTGGGATAAAGCCTATTATTTTACCATATGATTCTAATTATTTACCTACCTGTAAATATGAGCGTCCATGTGAAAAACAATGTGTTTTATTTGCTCTTATGTCAGTAAATTATGTAAGGGATGACAGCAGAGCATGGAAAAGTCTTGATTTTGAATAAACCTAATTTAATACGTTTAGGACCCTGCCACAGGTAGTCAGCAGTTCAGATGTAAAAATCTGCCTTCAAGAATGAATTACTGCAATCAGATTAATGTTAGAGATTGTCATTATAATCGTTCGGTTGCATTAAAGCAGGCTTCGCGTAGCAAGCGGTGAATATCATTATCTGGGCACAACAATGGAAATGCTGATGCTCGTGGCTGTTTGCTGTTGAAAATGTTGAAACAAACTGAATTTCCTCTGTTATATTTCTTCATTTTTCTGCATCTCCTACGAATTATCCAGCTTGATTCCATTTCAGTGGAAATGCATATTATAGAAAGACACAGTAATTGCAGCAGACATCAAGCACTCACCGAGAAAGTTACTATGCTGATTGCACAGGAAATGTTATTATTCCCTAAGCTTAACTGGAAGCAAGTCACTGCATCTACTGTATTAAGAATCCACCCAGCCAAAGAAACATATTAAATCCATACAAGATCCAGAGGTCCACAATTTGAATATAATTACCTAGATTGATTGATTTTTCCTCCTCCGTGATTGTGGTAAATGATATCATTCATTTGCTCAAGTGAGTGGAATAACTCCAGTCTCTGACTTCACATAAGACACACTGTATATCATCAGTGTATTTTTATAGTTCAAAGGAGTAAATGCATTTTCATAATCAATAAACTTCTGCTGTTTTTGCTTTGAGCTAGACTTTTCTGCAGAAACTCTGCCCTTCTCTCACCTTCAGTCACCTACAGCAATAATTTCATCTGCAATTCTTCACTAATTATTGTAAGTACATGCTGCACAATCTGAGTACAGTTCAAGCATCAAAGGCTAAAACTGTTGTTGCCAATATTTTTCCTTTGTGCGATTATGACGTGTCAATTGTTAATGCACGACCAGATCTCTCTCTTTTTTTTTTCCTTTTTTTTTTTATGGTCACGCACTTACAGAATTAAAAAAATTTATATGATATATTACAGATATTTTAAATATAATGTAAGTAGCCTATTAAATATTACAAATATTTTATTTTGTTGAAAATAATAATAAGAATAGAAATTCTATAATTATGAACGATTCAGTAATTCTTCATGTAATTTAAGTTTTTATACTTTTTTATTATTAATTGCATTAAAAGTCAACTGTACTGAAGCAAAATCATGCATGAAAATTACAAATTTGGTTATCTGACCTATGAAATTTTGCATTTATGGATATCATATTTTTCTATTAGAATTATAATGACCAGATCTCACTTTTAAAACAGAAAGAGAGCCTCTTTAAGTAACAAACTCTCATAGTTGTCAAAGTGATTGATTTAAAAAAAAAATTAATCAGACCATCAAAACTCTTTAGCTTATAATTTTCACAGTGTTCCACCCTTACAAAAATTAACCATGGTTTTATTGTAGTAAAAGTGTTGTAACCATGGTTTTTGGTGAACTAATTACCATTTGTATAACCACAGTTTTACTACAAATACCATGGTTAAACTATGGTTATTGTAGCAAAACCATGGTTAATTTGTGGTTACTATGGCTTAACTATGTTTTTTTTTTTTTTTTTTTTTTTTTTTTTTTTTGTAGTAGTAGTAGTAGTAAAAGCATCAGTAATGTTTGTAAGGGCAGTGGGTAGCAGCTAGTCAATAGGCTTTTTAAATGTAGCTTATTAGAGTTAGCAGTGCCAGGAATGGCAAAATGAAGTCTTTCATATAAAAAAAAAAACTAGGACATTTAGGAATAAAAAAAAGAAAAAGCCCAAACAAAATGGCTAGTTTGTTGTAGCTAATCTTTGACAATGAAGCTGCTTTCAGTTGTGTTTCACCACTTGTCTCGATCGGCTGACTGTTATTAGTGTGTTTGATTTATGGTAAGTCCTTAAGCAATAATATCTGCTCCAGTCTCTTCCTCAGGACTTGTTGTTCTATTGATCGACAACAATCACCAGCCAAGGCAGTGCTTCGTTCCCTTGATGCTTGCTAATTAAGATTCTGGAGCATCTCCTTTGTTCTGCCTGATCTGTCCTCTCTGTGTTCTCTTGCGTTGGTTGGGTCATGTGGTGTTGCAGTCGCCCATGTGGCTTTATGCACTTAAATCTCTATCTGTGTCACAGAGTAACCTTTAAGTAAAAAACAGTTTGTATGTGCCCACAGAGAGCCAATAATTATCATAACCCCACAATGTGTACAGAAAGGGAGAGGGACCCTTCAGCTGTTTAACTTTAAAAGCTAATGCTTCAAAAAGTACATAAAACAAATAATATGACTAAAACCACAACCCTAAGAGACCTCATAATTGTCTGCTTTCATGACACCATCTATCCAGAAAATTACTCCTTAGTTCTCAAGCCTTTTGGGCAATATCACAGAGGCTATCGCAAACAAGAGAAGCTTCAGAAAGCCTAGGCCTCCATCGGGATTGCTAAAACCATACGATTAGCTGGCCATGGGGATCTATTCCCATGTAAACAATTTCAAAAGAGCAGTGCCTCATAGCAAACAGGGCTGCTCCACGGCTGCCGCCTTTCCTGCTCCCTCAAACTCTTTGTCCTCCATTCAGACTTTTCAAGGCGATCTCATTTTCAACGAGATCCATAAAAGATGAAACAACCTTTGCGTTGATCTTCCTCAGATCTGAAGAGGAATACCTGAAGCTACAGTAGTGTTCTGTGTCTATATATTGAAATGAACTGTGAGGGGTCTGGCGCATTAGACATTGTTTTCTCCCACACACTTTTCCTGTAGATATGAGTAGGCTTTTTGACCCTCAACTTTGGCATGGAGAATAGAACGGCTCTATAATTAGATGCTACCGGTGTTGGAGAGTAACTAACTAGAAAAAGAACCGATACTGTTAAATTAACTAGGCTATTGTTTTCTCTGTAGCCTGACAGTAGTTCAGCTGTTTTCAAAATGTGTGTTGTTTCTCCATTAATGAGGTACATTTTTCAACAAATAGTGGAGTAGCTTGACAATAGGGTCTTTGTATTGTACACACAGCTCCAAGAAAGTTATTTCTGTAATCAAAAATGCCCTCCTAAACTGTTCTCTCTCAAATTGGCTTATTTACACGGATGAAATCTAGTGCCTGTGTGTGTGTGTGTGTGTGTGTGTGTGTGTGTGTGTGTGTGTGTGTGTGTGTGTGTGTGTGTATATATATACATATATATATATATGGATAGATAGACAGATAGATATAGATATGTATTTAAAAATATGGGAAAAAGGCTGAAAAAATATGGTTGTTGTGTATAAACAGTGTGTATGTGTGTGTATGTGTTATTGAAATATGTAATTGTTTTTTATCATTATTTTTTTTTATCACTGTTTTCACCATCATATTAAACAGCACAACTGTTTTCACCACTGATAATAAAAAGATATGTTTCTTGCCAAATCAGTATATTAGAATGATTTCTGAAGGAACATGTGACACTGAAGACTGGAGTAATGGCTGCTGGAAATTCAGCTTGAAGGATAATGTGATAATTTAGATTTTAGTAATGTATTATGGTAATTAAGATTTATTTTTTTTTTTTATTATATTTGTGGTTTTTTATTTTATAAGAGAATTATTTAAAAAAAACTTGCTAATCCCAAATGTATAATATAATAATATTATGATTACACTTTCTATCCACACAATAATATGTAGTATTTAAATTTTGTATTACAGTTGTGTCTTTTGAATATTCAGTGATATTTGAAAGTGACAAGAGCCAGTGTGAACAGAATATCAATGGAATTAATATTCATTGTTCAATGATGCAATATGTTGTGAGCAAGTCTGAAGCCAATGACTGACTTTTTATGTATTATTCGAACTGAATGAAAGTTCAAAAACCCACAGGAAGTCTCTTTTAACGTGTACTCATAAAACAGAAAAAGTCCAGTCTACACTGAGGTCAGATTCACTCCTCCTAACACATTACATTCCAAATCAGCCATGTCATTCGCCCGCTGCATGTCGGCCCAGTGTCCTGTAGAGCCATAACTGCGATCAGACACCCCCACTCATATTACAAAAGGCAGACCTCCATTAATCAGCCATCTTGGATAAGGCCCAGCCGCGGTGTACCCTTAACACTTTTAATATGCAGTTTGTCAGCCATATTGGTGTATCTGTTGTATGTATGCAGTAATTTCCTTAAGAGATTTTGACAGCATTGTCTTTTCAATGTCTGTGGTGTAATATGGGACTTAATACGGATACGCATGCTGAAAACAGCTGTCAGAAAACTCACTCAGGCCAGAGCACTTTGTTATAGACTGCTCATGTTCCATGGTAAGCAACTGTGCGTTCATTAGGACGTCATTTTAAATGTTAACTGATATTCTGTTGTAGTCCACAACCTACAGTAGAGAGCAATAGACTTGAGTGTCCAAGCTTAAAGCTACTGCATACGTAGACTGCTGTCTTGTAAGGCAGCATGCTACTGTAAGTATCATGGAACATTATATGTGACCAGTTTGGAACACTCTACATGGTAACCACATGCCACTCAATACAGTTTCGGTACAGTTTAAGGTTAGCATGTTGCTATTCGATACACAGTACTACATACATTTATGCATTTGGCAGATGCTTAACTTACATAGCGCATACATATTACATATATATTATATATAGCATGGTGTGTATATCATACCATTTATGGATAGATAATGCGCACACTATGCTTTCCAAGCAGTTTAATAATACATTTTTATTTACAGTAGTAATTAATTAATTTATTTTTTATCCATTATTTTTATTTATTGTTTTATTTATTTAATAGCATTTACCATCTTAGATGTATTTTTTCTCTAAACTCTTTAGTCTTTTTAAAATAACTTTATTCATGCATTTTTTATTGATATTTCCAGTATTGAATGAAATAGAAGTTTGTTTTTCCCTAAGCTTGTTGCAGTGCACACTGGGATACCTACTCCTTAAAGCATCCAATGCTTTTCTTCAAATTTGGCAGTAACAAGGTATCTTAGGAGGCAGCATAATTAAGCTGCCTACCTTTTGGAACAGCTTTATTTTCTGTGGCCCTTCAGCAGTGCACTAGAAAGATGGCGTTGTGCTTATGAGCTATCTGACAAACTTATTGAAAATGTGCTCTGGTGGCACGATGATAAATGAGAGGATGAAATTAAGAGGGTTTAAAGAGGTTAGCCATGCAAACAGGATTTGCTTCTAAAGTGGTTTATCAATGAGTCTTTGTATTAACACTAGATATGATAGCAAATGCTATTTTGGGTGATGAGCACTCGACTTAACAAGCGCAACTCAATTTCCGAGCAGACGATTCCCTGCCACCCGTTTTGAGTAATCTGGTCCCGGCTGCGTTATTCAAATTACAATTGAATTCATCTTTCGCAGCTTCATCTAATGCAGGCGTTTCTCTAGTCAAATCATGCTTTCTTAATGTGTTCATCAATATAATATATCTGGGCCCCGGGGGACAGAGTGTAAAAGAACTTAACAGGAGAGATCTGTTTCCATAAACGTGTAGGGGATTATGTACCTATGACATTTATTAGCTTTACTACGAGGCCGCTAAAGCGGAGAGTCTGTTATCGCACGCACAATAACTCATTTTATGTATCGGCATATGTAGTCGCAGAGACTGTGCTGAGAGCTGATGTTTATTATGCCCTGTGAAGATTCGCCTCTTCTTGTCGTCCCCGTGGGTTTAAAGGCATCAATATTTTCCTACTTTCCCACTTCGCCCTGCACACAATAGGCTTCAGTGTCCAAGCTTCAAAGGCCCGGACTGTCTTGCTTTGATTACAGGTTACTATTACACAAGACACTGTTTATTGGATTTAATTGGATCTTGGAAAGGTCTGATTCATTATTTACAGGTAACTGAAGGCAAAGTGATTTTGTTGTGTGCAATTTTTTGTTTTTTATTTGTTTTTTCCTTAGAAACACGGCATTTGAAAGGGAATTTCAGACATGTGCTCGCTTTTAACCCAGTCTTCATTTATCATTTAGAAAGATAATTTGACTAATGGGCATAGGTTTATGCAAGGTTACCGCTGCACAGAAAAAGCATGCACTGATTCATTGTGAAATAATATATAGTTGCGTTCAGTAGTCGCGAACTGGTCACGGTTAGACCTTGAACTTTCCACAGCTCTTAGAAATCCACCACCTCAGTGAACTGTAGCAGCTCGAGCTGGAGATTTTTTTTGCTGCTATTGATTAATGGTCAGGAACTGTAAAACATTTGGGAAATGGAGAGATGGGCTATAATCAGACTATGTTACATTCCCTCCGGCTATTTACAGACCCAAGTGCCCTTAGCCTTAAGAAAGTTAACATTTTTTACCTCAGAAGCATTTCTGAGCTCTACTGTAAGCGTGAGCTGGTGGGCACCATCAGGATGCTGGAAATCGCTGTTCCTATCTCTCATTGACCGGCCAAAGATCATCTCTTCAGTTGATTTACAGTGCATTTTTTTCATCTGACAGCACCGAATATTGTTAAAGCTCCCTTTTGTCATAGAATCGTTATGTGTTTTTGTGAAATATATTGCTCTATAATACAACATAATGTTAAGGTTTTTTTCTGAAATTGTGTTAAGGAGCCAAAGACTGATGTGCTAGTCAATTAGTTTAGTCCAAATTGATGTGGTTGACTTGTGGCTGAGAACCCGACCTGGCGGAAATTGTTGGCAGAATCGGGAATCTTGTTTTGTCTTTCATCAGCCATTTTCTCACCGCACTCATAAACGTCTGAGCTGGTCAAAATGGCCAACTTACAGCAAAATGAACAGCTTGAGAAGTCAATCTCATTAGAGACCGCTTGAGACTGTCCCTTGAAATGAAATCATTTTTCTTGGAAGTGCCCCCAGCTAACTATGATTAATTGTGAGTGCTTTGGTTTGGTTTATTGCATTGTTTTATTATGAACCTTATCAATATTGCAGCGACATTAGTGGTCCACATTTTTTCATCTTTTTTTTTTTTTTGTGTGTGTGTGTTTATATTTCCACTTTTGGTTTTGTATGATTTTACTTTCCTGCTCAATGATATTTAGCATAATTCCATCTTCACCCATTCATTATGTGGTAACTCTTTTGTTTACCATGCTAACAATGCTAATATTCTACCATAGTTTTAGTTGCAAAGATACAACTTTATATATATTCAGCAAAGACTTCCCTTTCTCTTAATTATATCTTGTTGGACTGGCTTGCTTTCAATGCAAGTAGACAACAGTTTTATTTAGTATGCATTAATATAAGATCTTACCAGAATTATTTTTAAGGATTTTTAAGGAAGTTAAAACATCTCTCTTTTTTTAAAGTGTTTATTTCATTTTATTTTGTTTCTTATGTAATTGGTAGATTTAACTCAATTTGTACATTATGGCAATGAGAATAGCCTCAGGTGCTGACAATCTCAAATACGGACCTGTTAATGTTAGTCAAGAAAACAAGGTTGCTTCAGATGACTCAAAAACTACACATATCAAAAAAATAATTTCTCAAAGCTCTCTATAATAACTGGGGAGGGGTTGCCAGTGACCTCAGTAATACAATATGTGTCAAAACAGACTTTATTATGATTATTAGGATATATGTCTCACAAAAATGAGTGTGGTCTGTTTCATTGACGATATTGATTTCATATTATGTGACCACACACTCAAAGCACTATTTTGATGAAGAATTTCAGTCGTAACTGTACACAAAGGACACAAACAATACTTTTCAAGTGTATTTTTCTGAATGCCTGATTTTAAAGTTCCCCTCAGGATATCACCAAAATGTATTCAGCCCACTTTGACCTCTTGCACTTAGAATGTAGGGTGTGAGACCGTAGCTTAGTCCAGGAGCCCTGTGGTAATCCCATAAGAAATCCTTTGAGGCCTTGACAATCCTGCAAATACCCACAATCTAAATGTGAAATTTCACGTTTGCTTCATGTCATGCGAGCGCATGCCTTGTTTGTTAAACTGCCAGTACTTAGGCCCGCTATTAGTCAGATCTTCTTAGGCAAAAGATATTGTTTCAGGCACTGCCCCTCTCATTAACATTTTGTTGGTAAAAAGAAGTACAAGAAGATGTTTGCATTTACATTATAATACATTTGACCCTTAGTCAGGAATTGGCATATAATTATTTTCCCCTCGAGTGCTCTT
The DNA here is from genome assembly GCF_018340385.1 of Cyprinus carpio. NCBI lineage: Eukaryota > Metazoa > Chordata > Actinopteri > Cypriniformes > Cyprinidae > Cyprinus > Cyprinus carpio. The sequence goes on along the minus strand of NC_056605.1, from coordinate 22,130,495 downwards.
TATTTGTCGGAGTGGAGGGATCGCTTTAGCATGGCTCACAGCGATACTAAACCGTGTAAACTGCTTAGGTGGGCTGTTTGCTTTTCATTAACATTCACCCAGGATATTCTGAGGCTCCATCTGCTGAAATCTCAGTCACATTACTGAAGAGGGAAGAGAAAGAATCATGACCTTCTACAGAAACAGAACATGCACTTTATTGTTTGATGCAGGATGATGATATTTTGTTACCGCACACCATTTTGGGTAGTAATCTCAACTAAAATGCCCCATGTTTAGTCGCTATGCATTTTATTTCAAACTGCATGTGACATTGTATGTGGATACAGCTCATGCTTTCCTATTTTTAGATGAGTATTTTAGTCATTTTCATTTGATCGTCTTGTGTGCTTTACATTTTACGGGTGGTTTTTTTCTGCATGTGAGTTTCTGCTTAGCCTCTTGCTCGCATTTTTGTTACCTCGTCTAAATTGAGCCTGGTCTGTTTTTGAGAATCTAATGCTGTTTCATCTCTGGTTCACCCTTTAGCAAAGGCTCAAATGACAAGCATCTCAAATGCTGAAATGTTGAGATTTCTGTTTCGCCTGCATTGTTTTCTCATCATATTTATGGTGGTTTGATATTTTCAGACAACTAGAGATGCGGGATTTATTTTGACAATGTGCTTTATTGTTAACAGTTTGTCATAATAAGTATAAAATGGCTTCTCTGCAATTCTTGTGCATTTTTTTTTTGGAAAAGTCCTTTTGAAAAAGTTTTCTCTTGATGTACTGTAAACCTGCTCTCTTCATGTTGCTGACCGTGAGGGTTAAGGAAGTCATTTTTGGCACAATACGGGTCTCCACATTAGACTTTGAATCAAATTGACAGTGACAACAGAGAAGCTGAAGGACTGGGCCATGGTTTACAGAAAGCTTAATGTGCGGTTTAGATTATACACAGCAAAAAGTCACGGTAGATTATCAAAAAAAAAAAAAAAAAAAAACTGCCAGACAAATAGTTTGTCCCATATGGACAAACACTTGGAATTAGTGGGTTTTTGAAACATAACAAGCATGCATGTTGAATTTGTCTCAATAAATAATTTTGCATACTGGTGTGGTAAATTAAATATTATGATAAAGATTATAACAACTTCTGATCTTTCTTCTTATGCATTTTTAGATCTATTCTTATCATAGCTTCTGCTATTACAAGACGTTTATGTCTGTAGAACAAAGTGCTTTCAGTTTGGTTAGTCTTGATCTCAGTGTCACTCAGTATATTTCTAGTTTCTCTGGTATAGCTGTTTCAAGTATTTACTTTATTAATATTCACTTTTCCATTGTTTTTGTTACAAAAAAGTATTAAGTATTGTTTAGTTACTTGTAGAGAATAAATAACTTTTAAAGTAACTGTCACTATGGAGTCATTTCAGACATCAGCATCTGTTCACATCTTAAATGGCATTTACTTAATGAGTAGAGACTGTGACGCATGGTGTGAAATAAATGTGGTAAACAGTGAAATGGATTTCAAAATTTTCATCATTCAATATTGCATCGCTGGATTGCATTCACATGAGAGCGCTTAACTGGTTTTATCTTCCAATAGTGGGAGATAGACTAAGGGCATTGAAAACTCAGTTGCCTCTGATGCATCTGACTTTGATTCCCACTAGTAAGAAAAGATTTTCACTGTGTCGCCAGCCATTCAATCGTGAAGCTTCTCTGAAAGCAATGGGAATGCCAGAGAGAGTTGACTCTATTGTTTGTTTATCACTTCTTGTAACCAGAAATGAAACCAGCATTGATCACTATTGCAAAAAGCACTGGTTATCATTAATTCCAGTCAAAATATTCCTGCAATTTTCTATAGAAGTTCTTAAGCTTCAGAGTTATTTTCCAGAAATTTGCTCACAGTTAATATCAGCAAGTATAATATTTTACAATACTCAACATGGAAAAAATTATAACTCAAAGCATTTTAACAAGAGATAAATGTTTGGTTTTATCTGATTTTCTGTCTGGAAGGGCATGATCTCAGAATCAATATATTTTAGTTATGTCTAACTGAAGGCATAATTTAATTTAAACAACAAGAGCTTTCACAAAATATATACAGCATCCCATTTAAGCCTTTTGTTGTGAAAATAGAATAAACAGGAAACACTTTCCTCTGAACAGTAAACAGAAACTGTTTGCAATGTTAGATTAAATGTAGATTTGACTTTTAATGATTTTATAAGCATTTTCTGTATCAGCAATCAAAACAAACATTATTAAACATCACTGAATATAGTGGCCTGTTATATATTAATGTATAGTTCAAAATATGTATTTCATTTGCAGAGTATGTGTTATATGTATATATATGTGTGCACACACAAGTATTTTTTGTTTTTACAAAGGAATTCACAGTAATTTGTAATATCTCACCTTTTCAGAAATCTTGGCCTTTCTGACCACTTTTTGCTTTGAGAAGATCAGCTTTTTGAACCTTTCAAATGGTTTCTCACTTCTTACAGGTAAACCACCAAGGCACTGTAACTTGTCTCTCAAAGTGGAGGCTAACAGATTTTGAATTCTAACTTTTATGCTGCAAGAGAAATGGCACCTAAAGTAGATTCTTGCTACTTTACTATTCTGATAGATCCAGGTCCTGTAGGGTTTTAGTTTGATACAACAGATTTAGACTGAATAAGAAAGCAATACCAGACCAAGAAAACGACTAGCTTATTGGTTGAGATTTAATGGCTCGAAAAAACTAAAATGGCCCCAGATGGACAAATTGCTGTCAGCCTGTTTCACAATCTTTAGTTCTCCTTTAAGTCTTCATGGTCAAAACAATATTAAGACTTTATTCACTGGTGACTTTTGAATTAAAATCGCTTTGAACAGATTTCTTTGTTTAAAGCTTGTTTTAATATGTTCAGTTATACCCAGCACTTCCATGCTTTAAAGTTTGCATCTGTATGTGTTTTTTGATTACTTTAACTGCTTGATAGCATGATTTTCATTGATTTAGTTGAAATACCTCAGTGTTATAATATTTATATTGCAGTTTTACAATCTCAAGATGTTAGCTATTGTCAATCCTTTGAGTTAATATAATTCATATACCTAAAGGAACTCATGTTTTTGTCATTGCATTGCAACGTTTATCTGCTTGAATTCAGCACAACGCCTTTTCAAATGAGGAATTGTAAACATTCAAATATTTAAAAAGTTCTTAAGCTTCCAGGTTACTTACTTTATTAATTTTGCAGTGGACGGGAACATTTACGGTGGGAGAACAGATGAATGTTTTCCAGTCACTGAAGCCCAGCTCCTTGTTCATTTGGCCAATTGCTAATAAAAGAGGATGTCAAAGACTGAAGTTTGCGTATCTTAAAGTTAAAAATGCAGTCGAGCTCCTGAAGACCTGATGTGGATGCTTAGAACTTTTCCAACTAGAATTCCCAACACCTCTTCTTTCTTCTTTAGAGTCTTGTGGAAAAGATTAAAAAGGTAAACATTTCCTTGCACTTACAGAGAGAGAGTATTTATATAAGTTATGCATGGACATACAGTATAGTTTGGCTGATGTTGATAAGGCTCGCGTGAAACTAAATGGTAGCATCTGTTAAATTCTTGTCGTTTCAGCAGGAATGACACACAATGGGGAATATGCAATGTTTTATAATAGAAACTAAAAGGTAGCCTACATCAGCTTTAGTATTGTCAGCCATACGACTGCAATAAACTTCATCACTTTTAATGTGAGCAATAACACTGATTCAATTAAAAAAAAAAAAAAAACCTTTAGTTTGGTTTACTTTTAATTAAAAGCGTTCATAGGCTGCTTGCTTGTCTTTATTTGTGACTTGTGGCCAATATAAATACCTTGTGTGTTTGTGCATGTTGAAAAAGATACCATGACTTGGTCTGGGTTGATTGATGGTGGTTGTAGGTTGCCAATTATTAGAGCACATATAAGGATGCTGTTATGTTCTGCTTCATCCAGCAGACCCCAGCCAGAGGTCAGTGCCTAAATGTGCGGGTATCAGCCTCTGCCTATATCACTCCATCTTGATGTATGAGTGCTGAGCTACAAATTAAACGTGCTCCGACCTTTTAGGAGGTATTTGCTCAACAGGACGCCATTTAGACTAATTTCTCCAAGAGATTTAGACAAAAAGCCACTATGTTGCCTGCAATTACTTTGTGTACACACATCTGGATTTGGGTTTCCAGATGCAACAAGCCATCCAAAAAAGGCTTGCTAAAGACAGATGTGACTGTGATGTTAGTTTAGATGTACGGCGGGTACAGATCCGTATTGCACCTCGTACATGACATAGACTCACGGATCAACATCTAGTACATTTGGATGGTAAAAACGCTTGTGTTTTAGTTGATGCTCTATCATGCTAGAAAATCATTTTCATTTCATTTGAAACAACCTTTAGCTTTTCAGATGTAATATATTGTGGCTCCTCTATAAAGAGTCTTGTAGTAATCATTTTAATGAATAAAAATGTGTACATATAATATACGAACGTGTCTGAACCATAGCAACCTTTATTCATAAAACTGTAGAGGGCCACAAAGTTTTACAAACTCTATTACAAATATTTATAACTTTTATTGATAGATTACTTGTACAAGATGTACATTCTTTTTTTTTTCTTTTTTTTTGTGAAACAACAGAAACAAAAAAACTCAATGGAGAATCATGTTTGGGCATGCTTGCATATGCAATATGATGGGATACAACAAATTCCTCGGAGCATCAAGAAAATCTCAACACAAAGTCTTATGGTTTCATCCACCATCCCTGAAATGTTTGTAAACTCAAACACGCTACATTTTAGTCAAACAAATGTACTGCAGTCACACGTTCGCGTAAAACTGTTGCAAATGTTAACATTTAAAAAATATATAAAAATAAATGCAAAGCCATGTAAATATGTACACTTGAAATTCGACTATTTAACATTGATAAACTTTCAGATAAAATAATAAATAAAAGCACCTATGACGTCAATTAAAGAAACGGAAACATTCCTAAACAACCGTAATGGTGAACAACGAAAACAGCCCACAATGTAGCGTTTATTGTTAGAGGTAGACCTAACCAAGATCTACTACTGTAGTACAAAGGCAATTGATGTCTGAACTGGCTAACTGTTTCATGGTACGGTAACAAATTCTTAAGCTTATTGTATTCAATTCAGGAAACTGTAGACAGACCTTGCTTTTATGGGGAAAAAATACTGTGGATGCAGTTGCTGAAAAATGGTTTTCGATCCTTAAATTAAATAATTCTACCTCTATTAATGCAATCAAATTGTTGTCTTTGGCTGATTTATTGTTATGTTAAAAACCAGACATGTTTATGACCCAGGAACCTAGAGCATTTTTGTACAGTGTCAAAAGAATCTTCCTTGTCTGGTTTCAGTGATATCAATATCTCTTTAAATGCACATGTACAAAACTATATTTGAATACCATTGAACTTCGGGGAGATATGGCACATTGCAAACGAGTTAGCAAATGATCTTTTACACAGCTTTTAAGGATGTGTTAGTGGTGAAGAACTTTCAACACATCGACATCAGTGCCAAAAACCCAACAACTTAAAAATCATTGTTTAATTAGCAAACATCAAACGCTATATTACGTTTTCCATATTTACAGTATTGCACTTAACTGCACATAATTGCATTTCAGTTAAACTGATGTTTCTTAAAATGTTAAATTACAAAGTTGCAGTTACTGTTTACCCTTTTCGAAACAAACAAAAACAAGTCATTCCAATGTATTTCAGCAAAACGAAAGCCAAATTTGTTTTCCCCTTACATAAAAGTAGTATATCTTGCATTAAGGATCGTAAAACCTTAATACAAGACCTGAAGTGCAAAAGTTAGGTTCACTTCTATTCCAGGACACATCACATAAAAAAGAAGAGAGCACAAAATATGAGAATGAAAGCTAAAGTCCATACACATGCCCGGAAGGAAATAACAGCAACGCAACATTTCCTCCCAAAACAGAAAGAATCATAAGAATTCCACTAAAAAGCAGGCGATTGTACCATTGATGTTATTGCTGTTTCCAGTCTTTGTCCACAGCAGAATGAACAATGAAAAACAAAAAATCAAAAATGCAAATAACAGCTTTAGATATGAATTGTAGTGGAGGGTTATCATGGCAGTGATCAACACAGATGTATGTCAGTTACAATGGAGGCCAGCCCCAATAGGTCTATCCTTCAATTGAGCACGTGCACTAGGCAGCGGCACAGTGGTAGGAGGCAAATATGGCCGTCTCTTTCTTTTCACTTTGAGGTTGAGATTCCAAAGTTTCAGTGTCTGTCCGTAAAAACACAACCTCTAGCCTCACTCTGTGTCTGCCTTTTGCTTTTTTAAAAAGTCTTCTCTCCTAAAACGCTGGTTTTCAGACAGACATCCAGACATTTTTGTATGGTCCTGGGGCTGTGATCTGTGCCTGGAAAGGGCTGAGCCAGTGGCCTCCAAGAAGTCCTGCCTGTTGGGCGAAAAGTAAAAGGTGATTCATTGGTATTTAATTACCTTTCTCTACAAGTGGTTTGTTTTGGCAGCTGGTTTTTTGTGACTTTTTTTTTTCTCTCTGTCTCTCGCTCTCATTCTCTCCCCTTACACCCCTTTTTTTTCTCTTTTGTTTTTATTTTGTTTTGTTTTAACTGTGAGTGTCACGGCCTTTTCACAGGCTTAGTCTTGTGTTAGAAGCAATTATCAGTTCAGAGCAGCAGAGAAGCCCATGGGGGTCAGAGTCCCAGCGCCTCGGCGTGTTTTCTTGCCTTGAGTCGCAGGTCAGCGATGCTGGAGTTCTTGCTATTGCTCTTGGCAGCCGCTACCACGGCGGCAGCCGCAGAGGCCGAGTCTGCCAGTGACGCGATTGGTAATCCAAAGGGTGGGGGTGGGAACATCAGATAGGGAGCGTGGGCCGCGAGGTGTGGGTGCAGGTGAGGATGGGAGTGCGTTCCGACCCCCTCCAACTGTAACTGAGCTTGGACCTGCAGGGCGAGCAAAAACAAACACGTAGTTAGTCAGCGGCCGCGGGGACAGCTTGAGGAGCAGCAGGGATCCGGTTCCAGGCTCGGACACCCCTCCAAAGGCTTGCGCTAACTGAGTGCTTTTTTTAGTGAAAACAGTCACTCGCTCAGTGCATTCTTTTTCATCTGATCTTGAGCTGCATTATGCAATGCGCTCAGACAACTTAATAGTCAAAGAACTTCCATCAGTTGCAAATCTCACATCTAAGCATATTAGTTTGATCCACAGTGAAACTTTCCATACAACTGCTAAAAGCTGCAACATCATGTAATCTTAATTATATATTCAATGGCATAAATAAACAATTTTGCACCCAAAATATTCATTCTCATATATATATATATATATATATATATATATATATATATATATATATATATATATATATATATATATATATATATAAATATATATATATAAATATTTATTCGCACGGTTCCTAGGGTGGAAAAAAGATGTAAGCAGGCAGCATAAAATATCAGGTTGCAGATTCTTAGCAATTATTTCAGTAAGATGAGGTGAAAATTAGACATCCGCTGACTTAAAAAGTGACTTATTTTTTATTTTCTTTTTTAGTATTCTTCTCATGAATCTTTCTTTGCACAGGGATCATAAATATTTCAAAGCTTTACATTTTGCAGTCCAACTAAAATACAACATCTGACAAGCTGCACAAGTTTTTGACACAGGGAAAGAATGTTTTACCAATGTTTCTTTTTTCTGTTTTCCACGTGAATACAAAACATAGGGAGATTGCTTTGAAAGGAGGATAAATAATGTCAGACCCGGTAGTCTGTTATTTTTGGAAATAATCAGGTATGAATACAGCCTGTCTCATCTGAGTTGCTTTGCTGCTCACAGTTAATAACCACAGGCCTTCTGACTTTATGCCTGGCACTTGCATTTATTTTAATTAACTCTGTCTGAAAATACTCATAAAAATTAAAGCAGCCCCTTGCTCCAGTGTCTCCACAAATCAGTCAAATTGGACTGTGCAACCCCTCTACAGGGGCAGTCAGAACAACAGGTGGTGGACATTTGTGGTGTTCAGTATGCAGTCCTCACGCCTCGGCCCTGCCAATGCTGCTCAGTGCCAATAACCATCAGTGCGTTATTCCTCTCTTTCATAATCTCTTTTATCTGCCTTTCCCTCGCTGTGCTATTAGCTTAATTATGGCTGCTCTCTCGTCTGGCTGATGCAGACAGTTCTTCACCACCAGATGAAATGTCTCTCGGTCCCTCTTATCTCATTCGTCTCTCATCTGGCCCCGGAGGTGAAAGGTTCGCGCGACTCACGGAAACTAGCGTCACATCAGATTGTTTGTCTATACATTTCTCGGCCGCTACATTTAGGTGGTTAATATCGCGGAGCGAGACGTTTATTTAGTGGACTGAACTGCACATTTGCACATCACAAGAAACACAATAACTAGGAATAAAGATGAGCTTCGTCATTCCTAGCCTACCTGTTGAAATGGCATTCTGAGTGCGCCCATATTCACGTAAGGAGCGACCCTGCACGCGTCCAGGTGACTCGCGGTGCCCAAAATAACACCTGAATAGAAAAGAATAATAAATGATCAGAGTTAGTTATAATTTTTTTATGTAATCATTTTACCAGTTACATCAAATTTAAAATGTTATTGGTTATAAAATGGTTTGTCAGTGCAGTGAGCACCCAGTTCTACTCTGACTTGGGTCGTGTCCCGTTATAAATTAATTTATAAATGCATGAAATAAGAAAATATAATATCACAAAAAGTTTGGAAAATTAGGTTATTTATTTAAATAATATTTTAAGCTTTTTTACCTTTGTGCATTTGATTTTCCTGTTTTCGGCATTTCGCTCTTCTGTTCTGAAACCATACCTAAAATCAGAGATGAAAAAGGTTATTCTTTATCGTGTTCACCACATTTTACTGCATTTTTATATTTCAAATTAAATTGCAGAAATGTGCAAATTAGTTATATTTAATTTGTCCATGCAACCGACATTACAGAAAAAAACAGCGCAGATTTCTGTTGCCTCTGTAAATCGGTCTAGATTATTATTTAATTTCAATTGAAAAGGCGAATTCTGTTATTCATTATTCGACAAATCTTCTTCATAATTAATAATGCAGTTTTAATCTTTTACACCAATGAATTCTGTGTGTATTCTTTGGCTGTGTCTACATTTTAGTTTTTCTTTATATGAAATAACGCAGGCCTACAAGCTCTAGTCAAAGCACCATATAACCTGACAATTTTACATAAATAGTAGGCTAGCCTATCTTTTTTCCAAAAAATCAATTTGCTGCATCACATAGGTGTTTGAAAATGTGGGAAATATTAATTATGAACAGTTTAAATTTACACTATGCCCACAGTTTTCCATCATTACTCGCTTTGGTCGGTTCAGTTAAATCAGGCTATTAGCGCTGCTTTATCGACTCTCAGACTCGCTCATTAATTTTTGAAAGAAACGTCTGTCAGCCTTTTTTTTTTTTTTTTTTTTTTTTGTAAGGCACTCGGATTTTTCATTATAGATTATTATTATTGTTGTTATTATAATTATTATTAGACCTATTCAATATGTGACTTTTAGTGCGCCACAATGAATGCATCATATTTCAATCTTTGATCGATTGTGATTATCCAGCACTATGCTATAGGGAAAGTGAGCTACACTGGTTTCGACAGTTATTTCTTCATTAAGGACCACTCAATGATGCGGTTCACAAATACCCTAATCTGATTTCCTTTTGATTTTTATTAGAGACAGTGAATAATGACATTTAATTTAGCCCTGCACCAAAAACCGAAAGATATTAGTCGTAATTGAATTACTGCCTTCTCCTCACTGAGGTCTCATAACTTTCAATTAGATTCTTGACAGCTGGTCAGCGTGGGGCTTCTATAGAACAGTATAGTGGCAGGTCTATATCAACTAGGCTAGCTCACGTCCATTGCGTTTAATTTTCTGCGAAATTTGAAATGTGATACGAGTCATAAAATGCCGTTGTGATGCATCATACAGAGGCGTTTTAACGCGGTATGAATTTTTTGGTTACATCAAATCACAGCTCTGACCTATTCTTTGCTCTTCTCTCTTAATCTGATTTCGCCTCCGCCTCTGAAACATTAAAAATGTCGTGCTTGCAAGCTGTCACACTGGCAAACAATGTTACTTATTTTCCCATTACATTTTGTAACACGGCCTGTGTCACTGTGTAGGAGTTAAAACAGAATTGAATTATTCCTAATACATTTTTATAGGAACAGTATATCAAGCCAATGGCAGATATTACAAAGATAAGGTTGGAGAAAATGAGGTGAGTGACATAAGAAGGTATCCCCTGCAGCAGCGGTTCAATCTCTTCATTAATTTTAATGATGTGGTTAGATCTTTCTGCAGCACATAAGCAAGTCTTCCTTTGAATATAGCTGCTGCTGCAGGAACTAAGAGGCGATTTCATATCCACACCCACCACTGAAACTGAACCCGCATAAATCGAAAGATAACAGAAATGCTTTGTGTATGAGTGAACAGAACAACCGTCTCCAAATGTTAAACATCTCAGGCGCATGGTATGATATACAAATTTAATCTAGCCTACTTAAGCAAATGTGTAGGAGGAATGAAGGCCTAGCGATCACACTTACACTGTTTTATTTAGGCTATTTGATTATTTTCCCCTTGCCAGTGCATGCACTTCTCTATAACAAACACATATTCCTAGAGTACTTCGTAAAAAGATTGCCTATTATTTCTAACTTTACAAACTGCTAACTAATACCCTTTGATTTTACATGTAGCCTACATTAAGTTACCAGCGTCATAAATTCCTCTAGGCATATGAACATAAACACCACAGCAGCGCTATTATAGGAGACTTAGTAGGCTATCTTGCTAATATTAAATGTAAAATCAATAAACATTATGAATAAACTCTGTGGACTATTTTTCTCAATTAGCCTATATGCTACGCTGATAGAGCAAGGATTGTTACTGTTGTATTTTCACACACGCACACGGGCCTGCTTTAAACTATTTCGAGAACATACGTAAAACAATGAAATATAAGGGACACCGTATTTAGTTCCACTAAAAGGTGCATTCGTTTAAAAATGAATCTGTTTTTAAATTAATAATATTTGAATATAGTCATATTTAATATTTGCCTGTTTTATCTGTTCTAAAATAGTTTTTAGAATGTTCAAGTTTTCTTTTTCTTCGTAGTAGAATTAAAAAAGAGAGAGAATAAAAAGAATCCGTGGAGTGTATGGAAGAATGGGCTCTTACCTGCACGCGGGCCTCTGACAGCCCCAGCCTCTGACTCAACTCCTCCCGCATGAAGGCGTCTGGGTAATGCGTCTCATCAAACAAGCGCTCCAGTTCATTCAGCTGCTCTAAGGTAAAATTTGTTCTGCTCCGTCTCTGCTTCAGTTTACTCTGTGCGTCCTCGTCCTCTGATTTCACATCCTCCTTCTTGTCTTTGCAGTCATAAATTCCTGTGAAAATACAAAATAAACGCATCGACAAAGTAGCCTATTTATTTTAAAACGTTCATTTATTACACAAGTGTTTTAAAGACTGGATATGGCGGCTGTGAAGTGAAAAGAATCGGGAACTAAATAAATCTACTTACACGACATGTCAACAGAGAACACTTATTTTTATTTTTTTCTTTAAATTTAGTTTAAAAAAAAAACAATTTTGTTAGGTGAAATCCAAGATGAATAGCAAGAAACTGCAGCTGCATTGAAACATGCATTGTCGCATTACAAATAAAAAATGACTTTAAACATAACACGTAAACTTTCTCGATTGATGTATAATCTGGCAGATTCGTGTAATTAAGGGACATGGATAAAGAGGTTAGATTATTATGTAGTTCTAAAATTACATTATAAGATATTAGGAAACACTGGAAGTTTGCAATGAGCTAATGCAGCTCTGCACTTTTTTATTTTTTTATATAGATAGATAGATAGATAGATAGATAGATAGATAGATAGATAGATAGATAGATAGATAGATAGATAGATATAACTGAGTCTTCATTCCAGAGCAGTTATCTGTTATTTTCAAGTTTTGGAAATCAAATGTAAACTTACAAAACTTTGTCTTACTGCAAACATTTATTCTATAAATTCTGTGAATTGGGCTTTGTTTTGCTTTTAATGTAGGCCCATATTATCAATGCAATTTAAATGTATTATTATTATTATTATTATTATTGAGGCGTTGTATTCCAAAACAATCTGTCATGGGCCTGCCATGAATGTCGTTAAATGTCTTTGTTCACAGTTTCTGAAGCAAAGCCGTTTTGAGCCCCGTTTTATATTAGCTAAATCTCACTTTTAAAATGTTATCACCCATATGGTTCTGTTTCAAATGACAACTTTTTTACTCTTTATTTTCACAAGTGTTTTAGGCTACGTAAAGAGAAAATAAATGTCTTAACTCATTTCCTGGAAATTTAAGGAACGCTCAGGAATAAATTGATAGATCGTCCTTTCAAATTTGACAAGGGCCTATTGTTTTGACTGTAATTCCTCAAATTCGAGTACAGACTTCTCTTTTGATACATTTATTGCGATTATTTTACTTAAAATTGCCTATCGTGTTTTTCTGTTCTTTTACAAAAGAAAACATTTCTCTACACGACACACACTACAACGAACAAGTGCCCATTGCATCAGCTGAATACAGCTTGAATTTCTCCACTCGCATGCTAGTTAGCCTCTCAAGACGATCGAAATCTCTCTTTAAGATAATGAAAATGACCTCAATGTACAGTTACTCAGATTTTATAGATATTTCAACGTCAAAACGCGTATTCGCGCGAACATCTAATTGTAAATGCGTCTGCAGCGAGAAACATTATTACACTTTGCGTAAGTGTAACTCACCGTCAGTAGCCCGTGTCACGTTAAACTCCTTCAGTTTCTCCTTTTCCAGCTCTACGTGCTCCTTGTAAAGGTGTACCGGACAATGGTTGTTGTTGGTTTCTGTAATCTCCTGAAGGTTGGTCTCCGAGTTTCCCAGCTCTCTGGCTCGGGCTAAACCACTCTCCAAAACTTCCCTGTACGTGATGCTCTCTTTGCTGCTCTCCTTGCTTTTCTGATCGAAGGATTTCGACACGAACGCCGTGAGTTCTTCCATGGCTGATTACAGAAATCCACTTTAAAATGTATCTAACGCGAATCTTTTTGTCTGCTCAACAGTGAATTCGGCGATGTGTTTGCGTGTAGAAGGTTTAGATCACTCCTGCTGTTATGTCTGTGTTTTTCAGATCACACTATTTATACACGGCCACCTCAGCCCGGCCCCCATCGCCATCATGTCTGGAGTCATTACAGGCGCTTCTGAATTCAACTTTCAGCGGCTCTTCCTCAAATCAATGCTGCGCTGGATGGAGTCCTCTTAATTTAATTATAATTAATTAGGATTCCTACAGTGCCGTGTGGTCAATTGTAAATGGGAACCGTGTTTAATTAATTCTGTGATAATTTCGCTGACGCAATTAGAGGATATGAATATTGCAGCATGGCATTATCAGTTCATTCTGGTATATTGACGTTAACATGGACGGAGGCTACCGAGAATCCGATGGTCTAGGTTAGAGAAACTAGTTGAGCGAAAATAGACGGTGGTAATTTGCACGGGATCGTCCAATTTGTGGACAACTTTTAGATGTTTTTATCGCCAGAACATTATTTTGAGTGTTTTATTAGCTAGTTTGTCGGATATAGCCTATTAATCGTGAATATATAGCCTAAATAAAGTATTTTTTACCAAAGTAATTTATTGCACGTTTAATATTAATTTTTAATATAAATTTAATATTAATTTATGATATTCTTATATACAATTTTACATTGCATGAACACATTTTAATACAATATAAAAAATAATATTAATCATAATATTTTAAGATATTACTAATAGGCTATTGATATGATATTGTATCTTAACTGGGCGCTTTCTTACAGTTAAGTCCAGTTAGCTATAATTGTGTCCCACATGTGTTTTTATTTTATTAGAAAAAGTTATTTTATTCAGCAATTTAAAAACATTCAATAAACATTCAAATAGATATAAAACATTCAAAACTTTATATATATATATATATATATATATATATATATATATATATATATATATATATATATATATACACACATATATACATACATATATATATACATACACATACACACACACACACACACACACACACCCATGAGTAAAGATAAGAAAACATTTGGTGTGATTGTAGTACAAATTGACCAGGCTCCTTTGCAATAATTTTTCAGTTTAATTGTTTAGCCTACGTCGCAATTGCACGACGCAAGTCATTTTACTGTACCTCTGATCATCATAATATATTGTATGTAAAAATATGCAAGGCGTATATTCATCTTAAATTAATATAGTCTTTATTTAAAACGGGGTACTAAAATGCTCACAGCATTTTAAGATTTTAAATATTTTTTTTTACATACAAGTATTTTTAAATTCTAAGATAAAATCGATAAATCCATCAGTGACCTAATCATGAGCATTTATTTCTAGTGTAGTTATTTTAAAAATGATTAAGACTCTCGGATATGGTGCTATGATATTATCGCATGCACGGATCGGTGCAGGGCGAGAATAAAAAAGGCAGAATCAAAAGGATATTATGATCCCCTGTGAATATTGAGCACAGTGGTGTGAAATCGCTCATGTAAACCTCACAGATGACGTGTTTGATAGCGCTTTATTTATTAAATCCATCCTCATTTAAGAATGCAGCTCCATATTTGAATATTTTCTAACATATGACCTCGTGGTTCATTTTTTCTAATTTCTGTCTACATGTAAAGAAATCACTATTCTTTCAAACGAGCATTAGAATTGTTGTTGCTGTTATTTTACATTCTATTTGTATTTTTTCTGGAAAAAAAAAATGTTCTCATCATTCAAACTGTGTTCACTCTTCTAAGGTATTATTTTTGCGCAATAGTGTTAACTATATTTAAGCAGTGATGCTGGATGGAAACTCGTTTGTAGGGTCACGTCAAGGGAAGGATAAAGTGTCAGGTCAGGTGCACCTTTGATTCCGGGAGATTCCAAGAGTAAGCTGAAACACCGCTGTTTATGAAGTTGGATTACTCCTTTCTCTGTTGTTTTTATTATAGCTTAGAGCAGACGGGTAGGCCTTAATATTTTCAGCGTTTCTGCTGTGATGCCTTCTAGCAGGCCTTTTAAAAATGTAGCTCACTTTAACGGACTGTAGGACTTCGAAGTGGCTGGTGTAGATGTTTTAAAATTAGTAAGGTACCACCTCTCCGAGTGGGGTTCACAATCCACAGCAGCCTCCAGGGGATCGATACATGTATAGGCTATAACTAGACTATACGTGAGTAAATCGACAAGTCAGGATGTTCTTACCCTGCTTCACTAGTGTCGCTGAAGTTTAGTAGCAGACAGTTCTTAAAGGCGCAGGAATTTTATTTCCAATCTCTCTCTCTCTCTCTCTCTCTCTCTCTCTCTCTCTCTCTCTCTCTCTCTCTCTCTCTCCTCTCTCTCTCTCTCTCTCTCTCTCTCTGTCTATCTCTCTCTCTCTCTCTCTCTCTCTCTCTCTCTCTCTCAGAATTGAACTATTCGATCGGGAAACGTAGGCTGCCTCGTGGATTTGGTGCCGCTTTTGTTTGGGTGAAGTTTATTGGCCAAGCAAGAATGCACTTATGAGCTTTTTGTTTTGCTACCAGCATTAAACACAACATAATGCAATATAAATACCCCATAACAATAGCAGAATAGACAGGGTAAACAAATAAACATTTAGCCTACTAAAAATCACGGGGTATAAGAAGCGAATAAATTCAATCAGTCATTATTTGATCATGTCTTACACGCTCCGTATATTTCTTTTTAAGATGTAATTTTTTTTAAAATCATCTATTTTAAGTTTTAGTAAACAATATGTTTCTAGACATGTTTTTATAACTTCTTATCTTGTTCACATATTTTCTGGTATGACTTTAAGGGGTGAGCGGACACAATTAAATCACAATTAAGCTCTAAAAGGTTTCACTAGAAGTGACCGAATTAAGGTCGGACAGGTTGATGGATTACAGTCTATATCTGGGTTGTAAAGAAATAAATAAATCGTCAAGTGAAATGTCGATAACAATTTTACATCTGAAGCCACGGGCGACGCGCATGGAAATTTATGACATCACTGTCTTAGTCGAAGACAAGTAACACATATAGCCTTTTTTGAAAATAAACACTATATATATAGTATAGTATATAAGTATATATATCTCAAAACATGTAAATAATTATTTTTATGTCACTTTGCGCTCTACAACAGCTCTTGTATTTTTATTTAGTCAGATTCATTTAATGTCACAAGCAGGCAGGTGGCTGCATACTGTCACTTTAAGAAATAATTGCTCTGAATTATTTGCATCCCCTTAATCAGACTGCAGAGACAGCAGGCAGGATTCTGCTTCCAGTTATGCAAAACGTAAATGTAATTATGCCTTACTGCTTGTAATTGTGTGATGGTAAATTTCATCCTCCTCTCCTACCTTTGATTAGCTTTTGGCACATTATTAGCAAATAAACAGCTTTATTAAGTTTGATGCCATTCGAGAGAGAGGCCCGGACCATGTGGCCCCTTAAAAGTAAAGCAAAGAGCCGTGATGTAAAAATTGTCTCTGTTTTGGCAGCAGGCCATTTAATCATTCAGCTAGTGAATCAGTCCCTGCTTTCAGCTGAGCTATATGTGTGCCGTGATTCTTCAAGCTGCACTCATTCTTACGAGGGTTCGGCAGCTTGTTAATAAAGTGGAGGGGAAAGGAGACCCAAGACCTTTCTGCGGGAAGTCCAGGCTTACTCTGACAAATGCCATAAGAGTGTTTGAACTTGCTCATTCACTCAGATTAATCCCTTATGTTCGCGAGACCAATGCGTTCTAAATTCATATTTAAAATGGTGGCTATTTGGTGTTGTTTTGAGCCGTGCTGATTACTTCAGGGTTTAAACCCCCAATTAAGTGCAATGGCCGACCCCCAGTGGCAGGCAGTTTTGAGTGTTATGCACAGGCATGCATGTAGGGAAGATAATGAGGCATAGTTAACCCTAACCGGCTTCCTCCTGTCTCTTGTTACACTTGCTGTAGTTTGCATTTAACCAGAGATAAGCAAGGTTAAAAAATGTGCATTTATATGTGTTCATTCTCTTTCATCGTTCTCTTGCACATAATCATTTATCTCTTTGTACTCAGATTCTGTGTATTTAAAATGACTGTTCATATACAAATGAGCACTAATAATACCTCAAAACTGTGACATGTAGGTCCTGAATTTAATTTCTCTGCAGTTATTTCAGTCTAGTGCATTTTTTGTGTGTGTTTAAAACCAGTTGAAGCGAGACATGTACAAAAATTGATTATCAACAAAATTATGGCTAAAAGCCAAAGGTCCCGAGTGTTGAAACCCTGAAGCATGAGACCACATTTTTCTCTTCCTTTTCCCTCTGCTGCTTTCTTCCCATAGGCTGATGGTATTAAATTGACTTTATCCTTGAAACATAATAATCCACAGAGTACTCTGACAAACCTACCGCCCCGAGCCCTCCACCTCTCCAATCCCACCCCAAACAAGCTCTTCCTGGCTTTTTATTCTGGATACAGCTGATTGTAGCAGCCAGGTTGAGGAGTGTGTTTTTATCGTGGTGTGCTGATAACAGAGCCAAACAATTGGCTGCATTGTTGGTCAGAGACGATGTTTTAGATTTGATTCTAACATCACCCCTGAAGCTTGTGGGGAGACAGAGCAGAGTTGAAACATGTGAGAGTTTCAATCCAGATCAGGCAACAGTATTTTGGACGAGCAGTTTAACACTTGCAAGAAGACCAGAAAGTAGTGAGTTAGAGTCTATTCGAGACATACTAAACTGAAAAAAAGATGGACAGCTAGGTGTGAGCAGCTCTATAGGAAGAAAATAAGTTTAGGCTGTTGACAATATTTTGATGATGTTACACTGACCAAACACTATAGTTTTGCAAGTAATGTGAGTATGAACTGTTCTCTTTGATGACATTCTGATTGATAAACTTTAAAAAGTACCAGCCTCACACTTATATTCTCTTTATCATATGCAGTATTTAACAGTGAGGACAGTGATTGACAGTGCATAAATTGAGTAGCTTGCAGGAAAAGGTCTATGCAATTTGAATAGAAGAAAATATATTAACACTGCATGTTAACATTGAATGTAAAAATGCATTGTAAAAAAATAAATCAAATTAATTTAATATGTTTTGCAAGAAAATTCTTTTATTTTTTCTTCTTAAAAATGTTATCTTTAATTCAGTGTTATTTGCCATTCTCTTGTAATTGTTTGTGAAATTTTCTAGCAATTTCTGAGTGAAATTAGTTTCTACACCAATTTTTTACTCTGCAGTCAGTATATCCGGCTTAATGCACCACGAAGTAGATCTTCAAGCGACTGTAATGAGACGTGTTTGTTAAACCACAATCTACATGGCAACAACCGTGTTGTATCTGTCAGAGGTCAAGCGTGCATGTAGCTTGCCAGCAGAGATGTGACAAGGGAATTTGAGTAAGAGGATCTTTCCTGATCATATCAGAGTTAATAGCTTGGGACCCATGGGAAATAAAGTGCCTCAGCACAATAAGCTCAAATCAATACTATGAAAAAGAATTTATGAAAGATGCACAATGTGGCATTTCATCCTCCCATTCACAGATAAGCACCATGCTGACTGTCATCTGAGAAAGCTCAGATGTTTGTGGAAGTCTGGAGATGTTGGGAAGATCATTCTGATGGGGAACGAAAGCTGTCTCTGCTGCTGGTGTGCTGGTGGTCCCATCAGGCTTCTTAACTAGCCTAATCAGCAAGACTGCCTTGGTAAAGAATCTTTACCTTTCAAGTTCTGCTGGTAAACAAAATCTTTGCCATTCAAGTTCTCCTGGTAAACAGCATGGTTATAAAAAACTGTTCAAAATCATCTGGCCCAAACTCTGTTATCCAAAATGATGATGCTAAAAATGCTAAAACCAGGGTTGTGGACTTGAGGTATACAGTTTGTCTAATAAACAACCTCTTTTCATCTTTTGTTGGTTCGTTTGATTCTCTTGAGGTAAAATTATAAAATTAATTTATATTTCTTTCTCTGTCTGACATGATGAATTCAGGACATGGCAAAGGATGCAAAGGTAGGACAGTTTCTTAAATTTTAATTAAAAAAGGGCTTGTAATTAATAAGGAAAATGTCATAACTTGATCTGATTTCTCCAATTATTTAATCTGCATAAACTCTGCTCCGTTTTACAATCCACTGCAAGTTCTCATTCATGTCAGCCTCCACCCAACCAACAAATGATGGACTGAACCAGGTCTCCGTACATTTAATATTTTCCATTATCCATTTACTCGAATGTACATCACAATGTTATTATACTGCTATTACATCACAACATTTTTTTATTAATGTAAGTAGTGTTACTGAAAAAAAATATATATATTTTGGGGGTCCCAAGTTTAATTGGTTAAGAGCTGGTTGTGAGTCCCTAGTCCCTAGTTAACCTCAGTGCTAAAAGGCTACACAGTCTAGATTAACTGATTCTCTGAAAGAGCTCATAGAGATTCTGAACTGAACTTATTTGTACTATTTTAAATTAAACATTTATAAAAAGCAAGACATCCTCCCAAGATACATATTCCCTCTGCAAGCGGTCTTAATTAGGCCGTTCTGTGTGGAGTCTATCAACTCTTCACACAGCTACTTCTGGCAGACAAAAAAAATCACACATTTGTTCTTGTTTATGAGGTCATTCTGCCTGCAGTCTAGTTTAGAAGCTTGGCTTATCGCATGTGTTGAGAAAATAATCTATGAGGGGAGCGAGGGGTGGTTGTATCTTGTGGTCAAAGCTGAAGACCTAGCATGCTCGCAGTTGCTGATAGCACACATTAATTTGCTTAATGCGGACATGTATCATTTTCATCTCGCTAAACCACCCCCGAAAGTAGACCGGCAGGATTTCGCTTACAGTAAATGAGCAGTTAAATGCATGCCATCCGCATTATTTTTTCAGTCTCCGGGTCTCTAGTGTCATTCGGACATGGCCAACTCATTTAGCATGAATACAGACAAGCTTTTATGCCACATCCTGCAGTTGATCAATCATGCAATTAAAAGCCATTTCAAAACAGCAGCATTTTTAAATTTCATCCGGCTTTAGCTAAAGACGTGGACTGCGTCCATTTGTTGAGGGTGATTTATGCACTCATCTTAAGAAGCAGAAGTCACTGATCTGCCGGCTCATTAAGATTAATTAGTGACGGGCCTCAGAGTGGCGTGGCTGATGAAGAGGTGCAGGAAATGGCCAGCATGTCCAAGGTGAGGCGAGCAGCTCTTCAGACTTCTCTCTCTCTCTCTTTTCGCTTGCAGCCTGAGGGTTGTGATGGAGGGGGGGAGGGACTGAGTAAGGAAAGGGAGAAGGGAGGTGTACCATCTGTAGACAAGTCCCTCAGCAGAGTTACCAGTCACCCCCATCTGTCACGCTGTGTCCCCCCTCGTCCCCCTGGGCCAAGCTATTCAACCACTAACAGAACCGGCACTGGACAAAGATCAGGAGCTCTCCAGCACATAAACGCTGACCCTTTAGTAAAACAGACCTAAATGAAATATTGGCATACAGACAGGTAGAATAGACATAAAAGAAATGCAGGGAATAGTTCACCCAGAAATGAAAATCCTGTCATTATTTACTCATCCTCATGAAAGTCCAAACCCGTATGTTGTTATTTTTAAAGTGGAATGGAAAAGGAGAAATTTTGAATGATCTTTCATAGTGACGTTGGTCAGCACTAAAAAGGACAAAATGAATAAAATAAAATACCATAAACAGTATATATATATTTTGTGCACGATATTGCAAGTCCTGTGAATTTCAATTATATAAACTGTAATTATAGAAAAATATAATTATTGAACATGCAGCATAAACATTTTTAAGCTATATATATATATATATATATATATATATATATATATATATATATATATATATATATATATATATATATATAATTTTTTTTGTAAATCAACTATAGGTGACAACTTTCATCAGTTTCAGAAAATGAAAAAATCTATATCTAAATCTATAAAATACTAACAATTTGACTGTCATCATTATATTAATATTTTTTACATTTTTCCTTTTTTGACATATGTTCACCATTTAAAATAAAAAATCCCTCTTTTCACACACACACACACACACACACACACACACACACACACACACACACAGTATATATAATTTTAATAATTTAAAATTTAAAAAATGTAAATACAAAAGATATTGTATGTGTATGTATTGTAAAATATGCATGTGTGTGTGTGTGTGTGTGTGTGAGAGAGAGAGAGGGAGAGAGATGTTTGTTTGTGTTTGTTTGTGTGATTTTTTCCTGATCTCAGTTGCAAAAAGTGTCCCAGTTTACCTTTAAATTACACTATGTAATATATGTATTTTAATTACTTTGTTAAATGACAAAAGTATTTTTTTGTTTGTTTTTTTTGGCCATTTTAATGTGGCAGGGCTATACCTTTTTTTGAAGTTCAGGAGGAAGAAGTTACATTCTTCCTCTCCCTCTCTCTCTCTCTCTCTCTCTCTCTCTCTCTCTATATATATATATATATATATATATCTATGTATGTGTGTATGTTAGTATTATAATTTGGCATTTGGAGCTCATTGTAACAGTAGCAACAATCAGGAAGTACCTTAGGGCAGTGTCTGTTGGAGAGGACCCAGGATTTGAAGGGCCAAATGACTGCCTCTCATCTCCAACATGTCTCCTTTTGTTCCAGCAGCCTAGCCACCCCCTGTTAGAGACCAATGAATTCAGAGTCTTCACTTTACTTCTCCACACCACAGAGATGTGGACTGGACAACCTTGTTAGGTGACAGAGGATACTACTGCCCTTCAATCAGACCACCTGTCAGTGTGCATGCTGCTGTTTTCCTGAGGCTGTGTACATTCAAGCTGTCACATAAGGTGATTCATTTTACATGTGCTCATAACAAAAGCTGACATCTGTGGTAAGCGGGGGGAAAAAAGCTAAGGTCTGTGGTCATAATCGGAGAGTGACAGCTAATAATATGCCTTAAACTTCACAATTGCTTGAGGATGCAACAGGGCTCCAGACTCCAAGTAAAATGGGCCCTTTTCACTTTTCTAGGGTTCTCAAAAGCAGAAGTCACCATAGTTGGGTAAACATTTAGCTTTTCTGCTTGCTACAATAGCAGAAAAACAATCCACAATAGCATTTCTATGACTTTACAAAAGAGAAAAATATTGAGGCATCGATTGATTTGGTCAGAAGAGAAAAGTATGTAATTTGCCATCACTCCATCAGACGCTGTGTTAGAAAGACCTACACAGTATAATGTTAATAAAAAGGCTCCATGATGCAACAGAATAAATACAAATTTGCACTAATAATTACTTAAATGTAATCTTGTTTGAGTATGTGCCAGTTTTTCATTTACACAACAAAGAACACAGCGCAGGCTGTCATGAATTATGTCTGATTCATGAACATATGATTCCTAAGAACCGATTTTCTGTGATGAGTCAGTCAAGGTGTTTCAAGAAGCTCTATAGAAAAGTAGTTCTCAACCTTTTTTCAACCTCGAAGGCCCCTCATTGTCCAACTAAATTTTCTATGAATTGGATAAACTGTGTGAAGAATATTCATATTCTATCAGTGTATCATTCAAAGCCATTACTGAGGGCACACTGAACAGCAAGGCAGATTTCAGTTAAGTCCCATTTTAACCTGGAACTGTTAATGTATACATTTTATTTGTGAGACTGAAAAAAACAAATTTTTGCTCCCTGAATATTTCATTTCAGGAGCCAGTGGTTCCCAAGTCATTTTTTGTAATTTTAATAAATTGCCTCAGAATATATAAGAGCTCTCATTATAGTACATCCACTGACTGAGCCACTGGATACAGTGTGGACACATGATCACGAATGCTATCATTTAATATTAGAAACATTAATGATCGCAAGCATGGCATAAGATAGCAAGCACTACTGAGGAAAAAAAAAAAATGAAGCAAATGGTCCATTGCCTTTCAGCCATGCTCCTTACTAAAGTTGTTTTCCTGAAAATTAGGCAATTGACTAATGGTGTAAAATGTTGTTAATTAGCTGTACAGAAGCCCAAACAGGCTTTTTTTGCCTGTAACTAATAAGAAATCAATTAGCTAATGAATTGGTCATTAAGTGAAAAGCTAATCTTAGCCAGGGTATTTTTTAATGATTTTGCCTATGATCCTGTCTAATTGCCGTTGTCATACAGAGCTCTCAGCTTTCAGCATGGCTAATGAAGCTTCATTAGATCATAACTGGCACTCTTGGAAGATTTAGAGGCAAACCTGCTTCCCAATTATTTTTAATTGCCAGACATTCGCACAAACAAGCGCTGCACCTTGCAGAACAGGAGAGGAGATCTGGCAATGCCGGTGTCTCCTTCATTACTTCATTTGAAGCGATTAGAGCCATGTGCAGGGTCGCCGTTGCACTGTTGTTTTTTTCCCCTAATCTAAAGAGCCTCATCATTTCAAACCTGTGGGTTATTGTGCTCTCCGTCACTTTGATTTGCACCCAGCAAAAAGCTGTTTCTTCCTGCTCCACAGTTGGGGCTGTGTCACTCACACAAATGTACACACACACAACACAGACACACACACACTGTGTAGATTTATTTCACTTATACATGTGTCATCTTGCAACAACAAGAAGAGACGGTGCAGCCATACGTAATTTAGAGAGGACAACGGCCTGTTTTCATTTATCAATAGCCTGACCAAGTTGTCAGATGCTTCTGCTCGCAATGTCTTTTTTTATGGTTAATAGTGAACCTTCTCTTGACATGTTTTCAGTTTGACCATGACCATAACCCTGAATAATATGAAATATATATGTAGACGACAGTATACAGATTTTTGTTGTTGCTGTTTTTTTTGGGGAAAAAAGCCTCTTATGAACACCACAGCTGGATTTATTTGATCAAAAATACAGCAAAAACAGAAATATTGTTTAAAAAATTACATTTTAAAAGAACCATTCTATTTAAAATAAATGTGTTTTATTCTTGTGTTGGCAACGTAACATTTTAAGCAGCCATTACTTCATTCTTCAGTATCACATGATCCTTCAGAAATCATTCTAATATGACTCTTTTTCATCAGATATAAAATATCAGCATTATGGTGTGTGCCAGCATTTCCTTCACATAACAGCAGACACAGTGTGAGCCTTGAAGTCTGATTCGTGATTCACTCTTATAAACCGGTTCTTTTTAATGAGTCAGTCAGAATGATTCATGGAAAACCCTCAAGCACTGAATTTAATGATGTATTATATAAAATGTATAAAAATTTGAGCTGTTAAAAAGGATTAAACAGTGCTTGGATTTCAATCTCCTTTCTTTTGTAACAGTTGGACTATTGTGCCTTGCACCTCTTTTTCAACGCTCTTTCCTTTAAAAGCAAGGTGCTGAGTGCTTGCTATTTCAAACCGTAGACCAAACAAGGTCACAATTGTTCCACTTCAGGAGAACTTCAGTACCCAGCACTCTCTGCCCACTTCTGAATTAACAAATATATATCGGGTGAGCACTAATTCGTCCCCTCCCAGCAGTCCGGCTAATATGTGTCTAGTGACATGCCAAAAAAGCATGCCTTCAAGGCACTTATTCTTGGAAAATGAGGGCAGGGGTATGTTTTAGCCAGTGTGTTGATTTATAGTGAAGCCAACTGACTTGCCCTCACATAGAAGAAGGGCGAGAGAGAGAAAGATGGAGCGTTTTCACCGAGTGGCTCGTTTTTGATTGGGGATGAATGGAACACCAGATGTCCATCAATATTTAGTAGTAAACATCACAAACGTGCATCACAATGTGGCGGATGAATGAGTGGTGTGGCAAAGCACCATGGGTAAAAATCTGCCAACACCTCTCTGATATGCTCCAACTCTGCAGGTCTACCCAGAATGATTGACAATGTGTTTTGTAGTTAAATCATCAGGGCATGTATTATTGGGTGTTTAAAACATTTCATTTACAGCATGATTATAGCTTAGGTGAGCTGTAAGCATTAATTTTATCACACAGAATAATCAAATAACGCAGAGGAAGCGATGGTAATGAAACGATCTTACTGTGATTAGGACTTCTGGAAGGCCTCACTGGATTAATCCAAAATGCTCTGACTTGAACAGATGATGCATCCTAATTGACCGGTGCAAACAAATTTTGAAGGAAAGGTCAGAAATTAAAAGTCTGTTTCATATTGCATTTTACTCTATTTCAAACTCGATAAACTGGATTAAATCAAATTATGCCATGCATAATTTAACTTACGATTCAGGGGTGAGCATATGTTCATTCATCCGATTGAATCATTTGAAATGTACACAGTAGGGCTTTGGAGCAGCCAATGTGGCAGCTGAGAGATGTGTGTGTGTGTGTGTGTGTGTGTGTGTGTGTGTGTGTGTGTGTGTGTGTGTGTGTGTGTGTGTGTGTGTGTGTGTGTGTGTGTGTGTGTTTGCAAGAGTGCATATGTTTGCACAAATATTAATCTCCGATTGACTGAATATGTGGCAGGCAGTATATGGGACATTTATATTAAATTTTGCAATGATATATACACATACAAACCTATTAAAAAATGCTTTACCTTCCCTTACTGCATAAATGTCTTACCACTGGTATTTCTCACCATTGGCAGTGGACCAACAGTTTTGTGTCTGCTGAATGTAAACCCAAAACTACAATTCTTGGTGTGCAGGCTGTACTAACATAAAAGAAACACTTTTAACAATTTTAAATAAGATTTGATAGGTTATTATTATATGGGTTATATATTATTGTTTCTATAATATTATCTATCTATCTATCTACAGTATCTGTCTATCTATCTATCTATCTATCTATCTATCTATCTACAGTATCTGTCTATCTATCGATCTATCATTCGTTTGTTCGTTCTGTCGTTCTGTCAACCTACAACATTTTTATAGAATATCTCATTAAGAATTAAGAATTAGTAAATATTCATAATGTTTATATGTAAATTTTTTTTAATTATTTTATTTAATATTTAATATATTTTCGAATTAAATATTTATATAATTTGCTAATAAATTAAGACTAATTATTATTATTAACAAGAGTTTATTCACACAATAGATAGATAGATAGATAGATAGATAGATAGATAGATAGATATTTCTTTACAATAAATTCTATAGATTCTAACTCTTTAAGTTAATTATAATTTACAGAAGGTTTGTAAATTAACAAAACAGAACTTTTTAACAATTTATTTCAAACAAACATGAATAACTCTACTAATAATATATCTGTACATTTTTGCCAACATAGATGAATAAGTTGTAACAAACTGTTAATTCATGACACCTAATGCATTAATTAATTTGAAAGAATGGAACCTTATTGCAAAGTGTTCCCAAATTTGTTCTCTCTCTCTCCTCTTTACATTAAAGAGGAGTCGATGGTAAATGTTTTGGTCAAGCGTGGTTTGTCTGTAAGGCCTAAAAAACCTGGTTTAAAACATGTAATGTCTTTTAGGTGACAAACACACATGATGTTGAATGCAGATTGTCAGTCCTTAAATGTTTCTGCGAAGATGACTTTACAAAGCAAGGATTACACAATATTTATTAGCACAGACTCAATGAAATGTTTCAATTGTGGCAAATATGTAAAAAAATAAAGCAGGCATATAAAGCAGGCATGTCCATTGACTATTGGGGCTGATAAAAGTAGTTGAGAATGAGGTTGAACCTGCTAATGTACAGCAAGCAACTCCAGTTCGTGAAAACCACGGGCTGGTTAAGAACAGCAATGAAGAAGTTTAACAAATTGAAATGTTGACTCAAACTGAACTTGAGCAATCAGAAAGCAATAAGTGCAAATAGTTCTAATTCTGTGGATATAGATGCACATTTGAATGAAGGAGTAGAAGCTGGCAATGATCTTGCAATGGTTGCTGCTGGAAAGAATGAATTAAATGATTCTGATGAACAGATCTCCGAGTCTGCAGGGGAGACCCTAATGATGGTTGATGATTTGTTACAGAATATTATAGATGGTAAATCTCAGTTGATTGATTCTGATTCTGATCAGGGTGATTCTAGGATTTTCATTTTAGGGGGGTACGATGGTATAATATATATATATACACCAAAAAGTGCAGTATTCCAATCTTAAATAGGTATAACATATAACTGAATAAGCCAAATACAAGTCTTCATGATCTCTCTCTCTCTCTCTCTCACACACACACACATATATACCTGTTTACTGTACACGCACAAAATTTTACTGTTTGCATTTCTAGTACAAACCTCTGTCCTTAGCTCAAGTATGCAAACCTCTTTGCCACATGCACTGTAAAATGGGGTTTGCCCCATTTTTTATTTACCACATGACAATTTTAAACATCGGGACATTTAACATTAATGGAAAGAAGGCTGCTTTATTTAATTATTTAGTCTTAAAAAAAAACATATAATCTTGCTTCAAGAAACCCATAAAGATTTACAAAATCAGGCACACTATTTTGGAAATTGGAAGGGCAATGCACTGTTGAGTCATGGAACAAATTTAAGTGCACGTATCGTCACGCATTGAGAACCAACCAGTAATGCTAGAAATTATGCCTGGTATAATTTTGCATGTACATATTACTCTTGGTGACATTGATTACACTTTCTTTAATGTTTATGCACGAAATGTTGGTCAGGAGCATGTCCTTTTCTTTGGAAAACATTCTGATGCTTTGCTACAGTGTCCTCAAGATAATGTTGTAATGGGGGTGATTTTTAATTGTACAATAAATCCAACTTTAGATAGAAATCACGATGAACCCCATCCATTATCTGATGAAACTTTTAAGAATCTGATTAATCGCCATGACTTTATTGATTTATGGAGGGAGGATTTTCCTGGGGTTAGACAATATACTTGGTTAAAAAGAAATTCAAATAACTTGTCTGGAGCCAGATTGGACCGTTTCTATGTTAGAAAAAGACATAGAGATAGATTTTTCAATAGTTGTATTTCTCCCTCTTTTTTTCTGATCACTATTATTTTTCAATGTCTGTTTCTGTTACATCTTCTAAAATCTATAAATCACACTTGCATTTCAATAATAGACTGTTACAAGATCACAACTTCCTTCAATCATTCAATCTTTTCTGGAAATCTTGGAGAGAAGAGAGAAATAGTTTTCAGTCATTAAGTCAATGGTGGGACATTGGCAAAGTCCATATAAAGATCTTTTGCCAACAATATACTGTGCAAACTATCAGAAGCCTAAACTAAAAAAAAATGAAGACTCTTGAAAGAAGCATCCTTGAACAAAACATCAATAATATTCATGGTGACTTAACTCCTATTGATTACATCACAGAGAATAAGCACCTTTTGAAAAAACTGTTGGAGGAAAGAGGGAAATTTGCCTTTTTATGAACTAGATTTTCCCAATTAAATGAAATGGACATTCCTACAACTTTTTTTTGGGGCCTGGAAAAAAAGCCAAAGGAGCAGAAACAATTTCATTAATTGAAACTTCCAAATGGTCGAGTGAATGTTTAGTTGAAGCATGAGTGGTTATAGAATTATAAGCATACTGATAATGTTTCTTTCTTTAAATGGAGATGGGGTGTTATGGAAGCACTGGTTACAGTGAATGAATATGGAGGGTTGTTTTTTTTTAATTGATAATGTAATTTATTTATTGTTGTTTTTATATTGGATATTTAAGAATGTAATGTAATATTTATTGATGTTAATGTGATCAAATGCATATGATTAATGTTTGTTTTTAATTGTGCAGAATATAGGGTTTGTAAGAGTCAAAAGTCTCTCTCTCTCTCTCTCCTCTCCTCAGCTCTCAGTTAAAGAATAAGTACATCATTTTAGTCTGTTTGTCCAGCCTACTGGGGTCTGGACATCTGGGCCCAGCAAGATATAGTCACTCGTTCACATGCACACACAAACACTGGCGGATGGAAGACTTTGCCTGGAAGAGGCCACTCCTTCCTTGCAAGTATTATGTAAATTGAATTTGTTAATTCAGTGCCCCTGTCTCAGGAAAATCTGCCACCAACACCTGCCACCATTTCAAACGCAAGGACGCAGATTCACAATGACATGGTCTTCATTAAATAAACAAACCAGGTTCCCTATAACAGCATTTGGTGGAAGGCACCATCAATTCTTATACATTTAGATCACAGCAATTGGAAATGACACTGGGGAGCTCTATCAGCCTGTCTCCAGACACATGGGGTGAAGAAGACAGGCTGTGTGACTGTCTGCGCATGCTTTGTGCTTCTCGTCTCACATAGCTTAAGACGATGACTGACGTATTTCTCAGCCACAGTTCCACTATCAAAGAAACTCTTGTGGCCTTCTGATGCATCATCTAAATTTCATAAAGACTCTACAGCCCCTCTACAGCACGGCACTACCGACAGTGCACTGTCTGTTTGCCTTTAACTTCGACACCCGCTCTTTGTGCTTGTCTATCTCCTTTCTCCTCTACTTATATTGCCCTAACAGGATCAAGGTGGATCACTGACATTCGGCATTCTGCGCAAGAAAGTCGAAAAGGTCCAGCACGCCAAGGGGGATAACAATACTTACCAGTACAATATGAAGTTTCTTGCGGCAACTGTGATAACTTGTAACACTACATGATAAAAAGCACAGACATGTCACTCTTTAAACACTGTTTTTAATTTTTGATCTGGTTATATTGTTCTTTGGATATGAAAAAGTTCTTGATGTTACATTTATAGGTTCTTCAGATCAGAGGGAAAGTGAAATCTTCTCTGAGACCAGGGAGTGTAACACTGTGGGTGAGTTGTAGCAGCAATATCAGCTTAGTCAATTAGACTTAAGCAACAGGGGCGAAATCTCTATATGCATACATAGAAGTTGTAAGACAATACATGTAAAAGATTTTGGGGCAGAAAACAGTTTTGAGGTGTAAAAAAAAAAAGAATATTCAGTATTAATTCACAGGAACAGTGATCCTGCTCATGAATGCTAAATGACACTAGTGTTATCAGAATCAGCAGGTTGTCTGATTTAATTTGATATAAAATATCCACACAAGCTTTTTTCTGCAAGGAGTCATTAAATTCTAATGTTACAAAAGATTTCTTTTTCAAAAAAATGTTTTTATTTTAAACTTTCTATTCATAAAAAAAAAAAAGTTTCCACAAAAATATTAAGCGTTAAGTGTTTTCTAGATTGTTCAATAAGACAGTGTTTTAAGACATGTTTCTTCAGCACCAGATCAGCATATTACAATGATTTCTGAAGATTAAAATAATAGTTGCTGAAAATTCAACTTTGCTATTCCTGGAATAAATTACATTTTAATATAATAATAATAAATAATTATTTTCAGTTGTATTTTTTAATTAAATTAAAGCAGCTTTGGTAAGTATAAGAGAGTTCCTTAAAAACATAAATAAATAAATCGTACGAACTCTTGAACGATACTATAGCTTATATAATGTCATAAGGCCATCAGGATTTTGCCAAGCAAGACATGTTCCTGGATCAACATCTGTCCAAAAATACAGACCTAACCCCATTCCTACCCCTACCCATAATTTATCCCTAAAATCAGGGGGAAATGATAGTTGAATAACAAGGTTGTAGAAGCACCTAACTCTGGTTGTAAGGCTAAAATTGACATTTCTTGTAAACTTATCCCTGAATTTTGATTGGTTGATTGGCATGTTGTTCCAGGATCAACATGGATGTTGATCCAGGAACATGTTGCACTTGGTGAAATCACGTTCACCAATGTGATAACACTCAAATGAACATACTGGACCCACAACCATACTTTATATAGACAATTGACCTAATAATAAGAGTGACTTTATTTGCTTCAATAAATGGAGACTGTATAATTATTGTTTTGAAAGTAGGCGTAACAAAATGTTATTTAGGTGTGGTTTGTTGTAGCCACAGCACCCTTTGTACTTTCCACTAATTTGTTAAATTGCTTTAAAACGTAGCAGATAAGTATGGGAATATTACAGGGTATATTTCAAATCTGAGACAAATAAAAACATTTACAGATGTTGAAAGAAAAGAACTCTCCTTGGTCTCCCTTATCTTAGATGGTTTTCTGAAGAACCACAGAGCATAAAAATAATCTCCCTATGGGATCAGGCTGTTAAACACACTGTTATGTACTGTTTAGACTGATAAAGAAAATGAGAAAGATTGTAAAGCTGTAACAGATTCACACGTTTGTGACTTGGCTTAACACCTTCAGCCAAAGCTGTGAAACTATGAGCTGAGGTTTGCTGTATGGTTTATTTATTAGCTTTGGCTGTGTCTTTAAACATAACTCTCTGGATCAAGAGACAGCCAAGACATCCTTAATGTTTTTACCAAATGGAGGGAACAAACCTTTGAAATGGCAGGGATATTAACACTCGGTTAACAAGAACTAATGACAGACTACGGTGCTCAGAATCAGACAATTGCAGCTTATGTCTTTTTGAGCATGTGGAAACACGGCATCACAAACTCTTACTTTCAAAAGCCTCCAGCGATGTCTAGAAGAATTCACAAACTCAAGAAATGTTTTCTGATTTGTATAAGCATAAGAGTTGGGAGTTGTGTAGATCATTTAAATTTTTTATTTCTCTAAAAGTTTCTTTGTAAGAGTCTAGAAATCAGTAGCCCAACATGCTGTATTTATTTTATTACGAGTAATTTTTGCACACATGCGTGTCTCTGACACCTCATTCTTCTAAACCCTGTTTTTTAGTCTTCCGTACTTATGAAATCTAAACACCTTCCTG
This sequence comes from Cyprinus carpio, assembly GCF_018340385.1. Classification (NCBI taxonomy): domain Eukaryota; kingdom Metazoa; phylum Chordata; class Actinopteri; order Cypriniformes; family Cyprinidae; genus Cyprinus; species Cyprinus carpio. Next base: position 22,098,477 of record NC_056605.1, on the reverse strand, counting down.
CAGACGTAGCAAAGTCTTCCATTGACACATTCTTAAATGGGCAATTATGGAATTAAACTAGATGCCGGAGCTTTTAGGGTCATCAGCTCATGATACATCTGAAGGAGTCAAATTGATCTAAACTGCAACGTTCTCAATCCGTCTCATAAACAGCTCAGTCCCAATAATCCACGCTGGCAAGCTCAGTTACACTAATGGAATGGTACAGTACAGATGGTTAAATCAATCATGTGTAACTCTCATCTCATAAACATTAGATATAAACATAATGAGAGAGCTGCAGGAGAAAAATCGTCATCGCTATAAAATATCTGTCCATATATCGCTGTAGTGTGCTGTTTCCAAACAGCATATTTTGATCCTTGTTTGTTTGGGCCTGGTTTGGTAGGATTCGGCAACGGGGCCTCATTTGAGCATTTTTGCTGCATTTGTTTCTGCATACACGTACAGGAATGTCAAGACATTTGACAGGTTCAGCAACATTCATTGCAATTAAAGGTCAAATGACATGCAATCGGAACGAGCTGAACCATCAGCCGCTGTTATAATTTTGAATGGGATTTAACAGTTGCAGCACAAGTGGATGCCTCAGCATTTGAGCATTTCCATAAGCGCTCGCGGCTGTCTCGCCATTACTATTTTTAAATGCACTTGGGCTAAATGCCCTGTCACATCATTTGCGTTTTTGCCAAATGCTGCAGCCATTTCCTAAAGGCCATATACTAAAACAAATGCCCATTACCATGAAGTCTGCCTCAATGAGCGAAACTTTGAGTCCTAGACTGAGATCATTGACAGCTTGATGTGAAGAAGGTCAATTGGAATAACAGGTTTGTGCTTTATTACGAATGTAGCGCCTGTGTTTTGCTTTGAAAGCGGGAGTAGGGAACATTGTGTCTGAGAAGTCAGGTAGCAACCATCCGTGCTCGGTAATGAGAAGGATATGCCGAGCCACACATGGCCCAAACCTGTGATTAAGATTAATCTTTTCGGAATATTTTTAACCGGCCGCACAAGCGCGCTAGGCTGACCTGGAGGCAGAAGGGTCAGGATATGTTTTGTATTAAGTTGCAATTAGAGGGTCATTTTGTTGTATCAATATGTCTGGGTATGCAGACATATGGCTGTAATTGAATTAAGGTATTGTTAATCAGGCAGAGGACTGGGAATTTTAGCTCATATAGGAATCTTGTGTTGTATTGTATACGCCTCACGGCATGTTGTACCTACCAAAGCAAAGGATTTGTATATTTATTGTTTATATAAGACATCTTAGGTGTTTCGTTGACATTTATCACTCTCTGGGGTATACAAACTTATGTTTATTTGTTGTACAGCAATACTCTCAGCTAGTGAGAGCAATTGTCTGAATATACGTATTGAATACGTCTGAATTTTAGCCATTTTTTTAGATCATATCTAGCTGGTTAACTAAAAAAAACTGGTTAACTAAAAAAAAAAACTTTAGATTGTTACAGTGAATTTAAGTAAATGTTGGGTAAAATAAATGTAATGGTTTAGACAGTAATGTGCAGAAGACCAATTGAAATTATTTTATTTTGAATATAATATAATATAATATAATATAACATTATCTATTTTATTAATGAGTGTAGAATCTTAATCTGTAGAATTTCTTTCTCATATTAGCTTCTAAGTTTGTTTGTTTTTTAGAATACTTTACAGTAAATTTAAGTATATATTGTGTAAAATAGATTTTTTAAAAGTCTATTATATTATATTATTTTATATTTATTATTTTTATTTGAATGTAAAATCTTCAATGTTTATTTCCATTTGGACTTCTCATTTGAATTATTTCAAGGTTAAAGTTAGAATTTGAATCTTAATTTTTCAGTGTGGTCTCAGACTTTAATATGCAATACAAGTACACTTTGCTCTCTAGATATTGTGTTAACTCCGTAGGTGTTACTTCTCACAGATTTTGGATGCTCTGAAATTTCACTTGATATTATATGATATAATTTTCCAGCCGCTCAGCCAGTTCAGCAGTTGCCCTTTCTTAAATCACCTCATCTGTTCTCATCTGTGGGCTGAAGAACTAATTACAGCTGAGTTTAATGTGTTGCAGTGTATGCCCCCTGCAGCCCTGCCGCCTTCATGTGAATTGGCCATGATGCATGGAGATACACACGGAGAGCAGCTGTCATCTTCTGATCCCTCTCAACGCAAACACATAAACACACCCGGTTAAATATTCTTTAGCGTAATCTGGCGTGTCAGTCAGTCTCTACCTTTACAAAGGTAACATGCATTAATGTCAGTCAGAGGGAGTCCCAGAAGCAGGCCTCCCCGTAGCCACCTCACTTTTAAAGTTCCAGCCGTGCCACACGTCACAGCCAGTATGAAGATACAAACAAGATGGCAAAGCACATCAATCCGCCACTGACTCCCTCCACTTTGATCTAATTCCACGCTTTGTTTTCTGCTGCATGAAGCTGTCAGATTAAGGGCTGTTGTGGAGCCCGCCGTGGCTGTTGAGCCTGACAGCCTGTGTGATGGATTACAGACAAAACAAAAGGGTTATCACCTTCACCGCCAACATTTCTATCCTCTTTGAGAGATCGAGGGAGGAGAATGCCTCTCTGTGCCTCTTTGTCGGATAGCATGGAGGGGAAAGGCGTGCCGCTCTGAAACTCTTTCTCCCCTCCTACGGTTTTGGGTCTATAGTGCATTAGGTCCTCTTGAGATGGACCTGCTCCTCTCAACATCCACAGCTGCTCACGATGCATGTGCTGAGAGCTGGGAGTGGTATAAGACACCTGGATTTCAGCTGTGTGTGTCTGAGAGAGAGAAATAGAGCTGTACTAGGCATTTAATGAGGAAAGAGTCATAACCTGTGACTCAAGAGTGGTCAGTAGTTCAGCTAATTTCCTGTATTGGTGATGAAGTGGTCTGGGAGAGAGAGTTTTACACTGTCTGACACTTTTCACAGTGGATTGTGAGGTGGAGAAATAACATCACTCAGAATCTTCAAGTGGATTTTTTTCATGCAGGATGCTTGATCATTAAATTGCATGATTATTGCAGCTTGTTTGAAAACAAAAAATGTTTGAATGTAGCTGTGGCATAAATGAACTGTTCACATGTAGATTTGCTCATTATAATGCAGTTACACATTTACTTAAAACTCAATATATATATATATATATATGTATGTGTGTGTGTGTGTGTGTGTGTGTATTGTCATCACAGGTATGAAAATGCATTGTGATTGCTGAAATTGTTGCAATTTTGCAGTTACACAATCTGAATATAATTTTCAAATAAATAGGTAAATGTGCCTTCTACACTGAAAGTTTAGGGTCAATTTTTTATTACACTTTTATTCAGCAAAGATGCATTAAATATATTGAAAGTGACAGTAAAGGAATTTATAATTTTACAAAAGATTTCTATTTAAAAAATTCTGTCCCTTTCCATGTTTTAAACAAAGAATAGTTTAAAAATAATCATGATTTCCACAAAAATATTAAGCAGCACAACACAACATTTTCAGCATTGATAATAACAAGAAATGTTCTTGAGCACCAAATCAGCATATTAGATTGCTTTTTGAAGGATCATGTGACACTGAAGATTGCAGTAATTCAGCTTTGCCATCACATTGTAAGAATAAATTGTTTAAAAAAATATTGAAATAGAAAACATTTTTATTTTAAATTGCAATAATATTTTACAGTATTTCAGTTTTAACTGTATTCTAATCAAATAAATGCATCCTTGGCAAGCATAAGATACTTCTTTTTATATTTATAGATATACATACATACACATCCTAGACCTATATTTTTCATATTATTTACATATACACACACACACACGTGAGTGTGCGTGTGTTTGAGTGTGAGCATGTATGTATATTTAAAAAATATAGGTTTGGGATAGGAAATATAATTTGGAAATTGTACCAAGTACATCTATATTTAAATGTTTTATTTGCCACTGGTGCACTCTCAAAATAATGCGTCTCTGCCTACAGTAAAACCTTGTGACTTTATCATGACTTCACTCCTCCAAAGCTGAAACAACTGTCTCAGATATAATCTGCTGACAGGATGTTGCATAATGCTATGTGTGAAAGGGCTAGGATCGAGCTGAGAATGATTTAAGTAAGGCATTTCTGGTGGTCTGTCTCACTTTCATGAAAGCGTTCATTAGTCTTGAGAGAGGCTTTCTTCTCCTGTCCTCCTTCAGGTGAGACATCTGTTATTTAAAAAGAGCAGCGTTTGAAGAGCAACGAGAGGGGAGGAATTGTTATTCCATATTGTTGAGCCACTGACAGAGAGAGCACAGTGTTTTAAAGTACAAGCGATGAATGATAATGACAGAGTGAGTTACTGAAGGCATTTGATGTGACACTTTCACCAGAGAGATTCAACAAAGGCAGTCAACTGCATTGACGAACCATATTACAGGTCAGTTTACCACACGCACACACACACACACACACACACACACACACACACACACACACACACACACACACACACACACTCTCACTTTAACTAAAATCAGACAGCTACATTTATGCAGAAAGCTGCTCTTTCTAGTTATGAGAACCTTAAAATAGCATGCTGGTTTCACAGCTAGTCTCCAGTGAGCAGAACAGAAAAAATATTGTATTTTTATATATTTTAGTAGACTCCAGTTAATTTTGAAATGGAATACCTGTGTACTTATGAGTATATACTGTACAGTATGATGACTACTATTTTTTTTTCATAAATAAATACACATGCATATGCAACAAAAAACTATAGTATGCTACATTGTTGTCACATGACCTCACTTTGATTTAACAAATCACTTAGCAAGTAGTGTCTAGTTATTGTCTTAGTTTAAATATGATTAATTTGCATCCAGTTTTGTTCAAAAAATTTTGACACTCTGATCAAATAATCAAATTTCAGCATATACAGCATATAATTAATACTGTGTGATGAAGATAAATTTTGAGTGCGAGAGAAAATACATGAACAGACTTTCTCTGGAAACAACAGTGAAAAGCAACCCCCACTGGTAAAGTCGCCTGAGCAATTGAATGACAGATGTGAGGTAAAGCTGGGCTGTGCTCATTCTAAGTGATGGGAAGATCACAGTGAAACAAGCCAGGTGTTGTCATTGCATATAACAGCACATAAAAACACGTTATCCAGCACCAGTGCCGCAATCCTGTCTGATAGCTAGATTGCTCATAATCTGTACATTTAATAACACACTCCCACTTACACTCTGCATATGCATATAAGTGTTGCTTGGGATGAAAGATTTAAGGAGGCCTGGAATATGTAGGTGGGTCTTGTCCAGTAAATGCTGATACTGAGTAACTAAAGTATATATTTAAATTTGGTCATAATCAGATTTAGTCTGAAGTATTTCCATGCTTGTAACACTCTCAGAAAAAAATTATTTACTCCTAAATGTTGCTTACTATTACCTAAAGTGTACATATTAGTACCTTTTAAGGGTACCACCTGACAGATGTTATACCTTTCTTCTCTCTCTCCTGAGAGTGTAGGCAGCACAGTATTAGTATTGTCCAAAATTCTGGTTCAGCGATTTCTTTTGAAACACTTGAATCCTAAATTTACCTAAAATTTTAAGACTATTATTTTGCTGCTTTGCAAGCACTGATATATCACACAATGCAAATTTCCCTTTATATTATATTATATTATATTATATTATATTATATTATATTATATTATATTATATTATATTATATTATATTATATTATATTATATTATATTATATTATTGCATTTGTGCATATAATTAAGCATTATTACGCAAGCAACAGCACTATTGTTATGAATATTCATGACTGCAAGCTCTTCAGCAGTTCAATAAACCAGTCAGAGGAGGCTATTGCAACCACCTGAGCCTCCTCAAACATATTTTTAAAATGAACATAACAAAGCTGATAATATTAACTTAACTCTGATAATATCATATTAACTTTTTTTTAATCGATTTACCCATCAATGTGCATAATTTGGATGCCCTATGGTGCAAAATATGTTTTTCTAATTCACACATTCAGTGAAAGTGTGTGAGTTGTAATCACTGTGCGAATGTTAGTGGACCCTGATCGTATAAATGATTTTATTACTAAAATGCAACATCTTTTGCTTCCATCCAAAACATGGCAGAAAAAGGCACAAGATAAATCAGAAATGTTCTTATTATGGGGAGATATAGTACCCACCTTTCGCAGATAAAGTGTAACGTCAACTTCTTGTGTGCTTAATCAACCACTTTATACAGTATGTCACTGAATTGCTGGCCAATTGCTGGAGTTGTACAACAGTCGATCACTGTTTGATGATATGCTACAACTGAATGGGAAGAGTTGTAAACTGAATCCTACCAGTCGCAAAAAAATTTGTGACTTCTCTTGTAAATTTGGTGTAAAATTTGGTGTAAAAATAGGTCATGTTACAGTATGTCCCGCTGTGATCATGAAACAGGAATAATGTTCACCGAGGCCTCATTGATCCAGCTCTCCTCCGCCACTCTTTCTCTCTTCTCCTTCTCGCCCCTTCCCCTCTTGGCTGGCTGTGAACTCCAGCTGATTAGCACTGACGGGTCCTGGCATCTCTCCTGGGAACCAGAGCAGTCTCATGACTGCCTTTAGATAGAATGATCTAATGGGGTCACACTTTAAGTCAAAAGTCTATTAATAAGGATCAATAAATATGCCATAAGAAATGCAGAAGATGACAGCAGACACCGGAGCATTGTAATGAAGGCAGGAATGGCATGAAGCTGCAGGGTCTTGGCAAGCTAACAAAGTGCAGAGAAATGTATTCCACATCACAAGGGTGTGCGTGCGTCCCTGTGCGCATGTTCCTTTGGCCACACGTCATAGAGCACATCCTGAGTTCCTGCACCGCTCACATCTGAGCGTGTGGCGTTCCTGCGTGTTGACCCAGACTTGTTTGTGAAAATTTAAAGGTCTCTGCTGCATGTAGCCTATGCAGATGAGATACTTGTTAACTTGGTGTCCCTGATGGCTATTTAGGTCAGGTTTTCTAACATGTCATTAGCAGATTTATACTCACTGTTAATGTAATACATCCAATAAACTTTTGGAAGTTGGAAAGCTGTGCTTAGGAACCCATTAAGCAGCTTGACGAGCAGAGTTTTCTTCCTGTGTTAATCTATTTCCTTTTGAAAAAGGGATACATTGATATACTGAAGGGCTTGTCATTTATTTTAAATTTGCCAATAGCCTGTAATTAATTCATTGATATGTATATATTAGAATTAAGAAGATGGGCATTCTCATTCTAAAAAGCATTTTTACTGTACAGCATGTATTTATTTATTTATTTATTTGTTTATTATGATTATTTTGACCAATAGTGATAAGACAATAATACCTTCTCGTTATAATAATCAATAAATGGCCAATAATATAATTCAATACTATTTTTTTTTATAAATTAGGCACTAAAAACATTTTAAATGCTACAATTGAATTTAGGCCTCACATTATGATGTACAGTATGAAAATGTATATTTTAGGATTAGCTAAATATTACATGTAGCAAAATTATTAAATTATTACTGTTTTTAAGGATTAACTGAATATTAGATTACTAAAAAGGTCATCTATCTGTAAATAGAGGGAAAATGAGCATGTACAATTAAATATCCACTATCGACTGATACTGATCTCTGATATTGTATGATAACCAATATATATTTTATATCCCTAACAACGATGTGCATACGCCTGTAAGAGCAGGAGTCATCAGCGGTTGTGGTCTGTTTTCCATCTAAAACACTATAGCATTGCACTCGCAGTGACAAGGTCATGGGTTTGATTGCCAGGAACATGAACCGATAAAATGTATATCTTAAATGCAACGTAAGTCGCTTTGGATGAAAGCATCTGCCAAGTGCGTAAATGTATATGACCTCAAAGGTAACCGACGTGGATTAAAAGCCACAAAATGGGGTCTTTAAATAGACTTAGGCTACATGATCTGTGGTTTAAGTGGATGTCATCATTCCCTGGTGGAAACAAAAAAGAGTGACTCTTGAAGATCATTGAATAAATGGGATGCATCATTTAGGAAATATTTCAAGCCTGGACTGTAAGTGCTAGTCAAGAGATGATGCTAATATAATGAAGACATCCTCCCAGACAGACTGTTGTGTTATACTTCACTGGTTACAGAGGGTGTCTCTTAATTTTGGGTTTCAGTGGGACAGTGAGATAAATCAGGCCCAGCTGATGTGTGTTTTCCCCACGCCCCAGGGAGTCTGGGTAATTGAGCATGTTCACTGCAGCAATATAAAGGCCTTTTAACAAGGTGATAAAACTATTGGTGCTGCTGTATTCTGAGCTTGGTGGGAAGTGTGGGCCTAGTCAAATGGAGCTCTTAAAATATGCATCCAAAAATTGTATTAGAGGTTCTGTTACTGATCAAAAAATAGGGTCATACAATCAAAATAAGTCAAGACATTCTTGTAAATGGGGGAAAACAGTGTGTTGCGTGCTGTAAGTGCCGCTGGGAGCAACTGTGGGAGCGTGGGGTGACCATATGTGTGTGTGAAAGAGAAAGAGAGTGAGTGTGTGGACCACAGGCATGCATGCCGTGTTGAGTCAGTTGAGTTGCCATACATTGGGAATTCGGCTAGCCGGAGCATACTCTGATGTGAAGCATATGATATTACTTTGGTAGGCATGAAAGCAATCTTTTTAATATCAGACACTTTGCTGAATGGAATGTCAGGGTCAGTGGAGGTGAGGACCAGCCTAGTGGTAGAACAAAAAAAAAACACTATAAAATATGAATAGTCCCTGCCTATTTCTTATAATGGCCACATTAAAGCTTGAGTTCAGTTATTACAAATGCCATATAAAAAGGTTGTGAAACTCAAATGTGTTTTTAATTACAGTAGCTCCATAGAAAAGCAGTTAGAGTATACTGTAAAGAGTTGCTTTTGGTTTTGCAATGATTAGGTGATTTTTCACACAGTGTTGTGCTGCATTTACAATTGAGAATGCCTTCTACATTTCAGTTTTAAAATCTTGAATTTGATTTAGGATTAAAAATAATAATAATAATAAAAAAACGGGTTCAGAATGAATCTAATTTTAACTGATTAAACTAAATTTAACGAAAGATAAAATGACTCATTCATGAAATGCTGGCTTGGCAAAACCTTTGAAAGTTTTGAAAAAAGTTTAAAAGGCCAGAAATTTGGTGGATGGATGGATGGATGCCACCTACAGAAATTTGTATTTAGCTTATATATTACTTCATATTTAATAAATTATCTTTCATGGACCAGGGTGGAAAAACATTTAATTTCCCAAAATGCATCAGCTGTGTTGAATATCTTTTGTGTGTGGAAAAATGAGGCAACAAACATTGCAAGGATACCGTGAAACACTTACATTCATATAATAGCCAATCAAATTTATGAATTCAACTTTGAATATTGGCTTAGCCAAACCTTGTTTAAAGGTTTTCAAAAAAAAAAAAAAAAAAAGTTTAAAAAGCCTAGCAGTGTGAAGGTTTAAGGATGGATAGATGGCACCTACAGAAATTTGTATGTAGCTTATGTGTTCCATCATGACTAAAATGACTAAATCATATTTAATCAAATAACTTGCATGGAACAGGGTGGATCAGCCATGTTGAACTTCTTTCAATTACAGAATTCAGAAAATCCCTTATCCTATGATTCCAATCAAAATTTCAATTCAGCTTTCTGGAGAATATGGCCAATTCAAACCATGAAAGGGAGCCAATTCTTTAATTCAGAATTCTGTGTAACCCTGTTATCACAGGCAGCCTAATGTAGAACTTCTGACTCATTTGAAGTGCAAAGCATCTTAAAGGTTGACAGATGGGAAATTCGGCTTTGTGTATAATGGCCCACCTGTCTGTCATAACAGTAGTGGGAAAAACAAGACAACAAACAGTGCAGGGAAACCGTGAAACAGCTACATTCACATAACAGCCATGTTAATTAACAGGCCTATCGTAGGTGCTAGATAAACAGAAACAGGTTTGTATAGGGCAATGGGTAGCTATAATGTGTACATGTAATTGCGGAGCTCCAGTGCAGTGTTTGCAAAAGATATGCCCTCTCCGTAGCTCTGTTGCTCTGTTCTGCTGCGCGCACTTGTACCCGTGTTCTGATGTGATGAAAATTCATGATGCGTGCATGTTAACTACATTACAGAGTCTCCCGAGTTCCTTGACATGAATAAAAAAAAGGCCTCATCTTGATGCCTAATTATTTTTGGACTTGACAGCCTTGTAGCGGCCAACGCGTTGTAGGTCACAATGGTTTCATTGGTTTCCTGAAAAGATGCGCAGCGGTAAGCAAACCCATAATTGCCACCCATAATGAGGACATTCCTGGTACACGATGGCCTATAGAACCTCTAGTGTACTCATGCCTCTATGTTTTTCTAAATTCCAAACATTTCTGTGTTGCTTTGAGACGATCAAGCCCCAGCTGTTGTTTGTTGGACGTATCAAAGGGCCATAAAGCCAGAGTTTATATATAGGGCGTTACCAAAAAAAAAAAAAAAAAATCCTATCACTTTTGATTATCCCTCTATGTGCGACTGCTCTCTTAGGTTTATGATAATGACGTATAAAAATATTCTCTACCACAGTACCTTCTGAATATAAGCACATGCTATTAACTGATCTGCTAGAGCATAGATTCATGATGAAAATAGCTTCTACTGGTGAACGTGGTGGTTTTAATTCTGAATGTTTTTTTTTTTTTTTTTTTTTTACAGAGGCAGAATGCAGAGTGAAGTCTTTGACGGACGCCTGTGGGCATTCAATCGCAGAGGATGAGGTTTCCCAGCACAGCCAACTCAGCAAGGCCCATGTCAGTCACATGGCTAATGACCGTTTCAGTGACGGCTTCCTATCAACGTAATAAGAAGCACCTGTTAGCGGCGGAGCCCAAACTTGGAGAAGGGTGTAATCAACCCCAGGGGACTGATTGAATCCTTCCTTTTGACGGTGGAGATGCGCTTCAGCGCAATGCCGCCTCCACCCAGGGCCAATGGAAAAACGGATCTTCCCGGATTACTTGTGGACGGGCATGCCGGATGAGCCTTATTGGTTTGTGATTGTTCCACATTAACCCTCTGATTGTTCAAGAAGACATTATTAAAGGCTTCCTGAGAGAAAAATTGCAATGTTAATCACCTCTCTTTCAGCATGACGACTGTAAACGTGACGCAAGGGAAGCCTGCGAAAGTCTCCGCGGATGGCTCCTGGTCGATTAAGGCCATTGTGTGATTTCATGTCTTCCTAAGCACAATGAGCAATGAGATTAAGTTCAATTTGGACCTGCGCTTGGATTTCCCCACCTCCGTCAAGGCCCGAGCCCCCGCCCGTGTCAGCCTGGGCCCACTGGGAAATCAGTGATCTCCAGACAGGTCACCGCTGGCCCATGTATATATTCATGGGCTTAATCTCGCATCATTTCTATGGCATGGGGAAAAGAAATGCATTCAATTTACACTCTTTCCATTTGCCTCATACAGTACACACAGGGGAGGCATCCATATGTGTGTCTAACATGCTAAGGATTCATTCGGTTAGCACAAAACGTTTTGGGAGGCAGAATCCAGTTCGTGAAATTCAGCCTGTATGCTTTAACTCAGAGTGGAGCCTCAGTGGGAGACTGCTGGTTGGAGTGGAAGGCTTCAAGTTGTCTCCGGCAGATGCTGAGTGTGTATTAAACAGATTAATTATTAAAACATGCTTGACAGATGAAAAGTGGGACCTCGGGCTAAAGAGAGAATGTTTATTCTTCTGCCATATACTGTAGTCATTTGGCTCACGCTCACAAGATATTGGGCACCTTGTTGAGGATTTGAGGGCTCGGTGTCATATGTGCGACGCACAAACTGTTTGGGGCTGATTTACTGATTCAAAGGGTCTGTCTGTGGTTATTGCGTCTTGATGTGGTGACAGGATACTACAGTCCTCTTAGGAGTGACGTATAGATTGTTTAAATTATTTCCACTATAAATCTCTGTTAATGATTTACATTTGTGCATTTAGTAGATGTTTTTATGCGACTTACTTTGCTTTTTGCATTGCACATGCATTTTATATCTTATTTACTTCTTTTTTTTTCATTTTTTTCATCTACCCAAAATAGCTACAAGAACATATTTTGAACAATGATGAAGTTCATGTTCATGGATGGATAGATAGAGACATTTTTCATGAAATATCATCTTTTTTTGTTCCAGAGCTGAAAAAGTCATACAGATTTCGAAAGACATAAAGGTGAGTAAAAGATGAGAAAATTTTCTCTTTTTCTGATGAACTCCCTTTAAGATGGTAGAGTGTAGTTTTTGAATGAAATATTTTTGTGTTGCTGCTGATCTACCACACTACTGCAGGAACCGCAGGGAAAACAAACTCTTTTGTTGGTCTTCATGATAAATTTTGCATGCATATTAACCAGCAGGGATGGCTGCCAACGTACTAAACAGTGGTGATTGCAATTTCTGTTTTATTGAAAAAAAGGGGAGATGTGTTGCAAGTGGCTCTCTCTGTTGTGTTTCAAGGCCAAACCAAGCTGCATCTGGCAGCGGGTCTGAATGCCACCTGCTCCAACAAGTCCCTGAGCCTTTCCTCCAAAACATGTGACCATGCAAATTGGGAACAAATTATTCTGTCCAAGAACGGAGTGTTTGCTGCAGCAAAAACGATCAAGAAAGGGCCCTTCTCCCATTAGACAGCGAAGACATGCGGTGGCAGCCACTGGTTACCTGGCCTCCCTGTTGACAGGGCTGTTGCTGATGGCCCCCAGCCCCCCTGGACCCTGGGGAATGGGCCTCAGATGCAGATGATCACTATTAGGAGCCGGACAGCCCTCCCCTCAGAGCGATTAGCATTCCCCTGGCGTGACCTACAGGTGTAGCCCAGATTAAGTGAATAAATTCATCGCCCTGTGGATCACTGGGCCTGACCCCTGCTGCTGGTGCCTGAATTAGAATGTGTTTGGAGCTCGCGGGCACGGAGATGATTGCAAGCTAAACATGGACGGTGGCAAAAGAGGGGGAAGGAATGATGTCAATGGCTAAGGTTTATTTGCAAAACAAACTGTTTCATTAGATTTCTCACCCATCCAAGTAAGAATTGACTACATCTTTTATTTCGCCAGTGTGTTTGAGTCTACATAGGGAAGGGGGGGTTTCGAGTAATTCAGGCTCATGTTTTGTTTCCTGTAATTTAATCTGAAACTAGCTTGTTTTTCTTTCCCCATCGGACTTGCCTGTTCTGTTGACATTTTTCCTGTTATTTGTATACTGCAAAGTGGTCCATTTTTCCCCCATCAAAACCGCTTTTCTCAGTATGTGTCAGGATGTCTTTTGAATTTACCTTCAGCTCCTGACAGACTTTAGAACAGGGTGAGTGTACACAGACAAGGGGAAGATTCCTTTGTGCCCTGAGCATTTTCGTGAAGGTAGAGCCTGGCTCAAAGGCTGTCAACACAAACACTGCTGGTTTGCTCTCAGTTGCACTCCCTGTAAAGGTTGAGCAGTTGAAACACACATGGGTTAACACCATGCTCATTATGTACTTTTTCATCTCAGTGTTGATCTTATTGAAAGAAAAATAGCCAAGGAAAAGAAACCATCGCAGTGTTCCCAAAGCAGTGGTATAGGGCTGATGTGTATCATAATACAACAGTTCATGGTTTTTTAAAGATTTCAATAGCACAGCAAATAACTAATATGCTAACAATGTGCTATATAACTAATATGCTAACAAAAAAGGCTTTATTAATCAAACAGTCCTATTTGTTTCCACAAATATATAAATAAATATTCAACATTGATAATAATATCATCTAATCAGCATATTATAATGATTTCTGAAGGATCATTTGACACTGAAGCATGAATTAATGGCTCCAATAAACTGTAATAATATTTCACAATATGATTATTAATGTATTTTTCATCAACTAAATGCAGCCAAACATAAGAGACTTCTTATAAAATATTAAACAATCTTACTGACCCTAAACTTTTGAACCACATTTCTCACAATATACACTAATTTTTCTCTTGCTCTCAAATATTAGATGATCCACATTTTGGCTCTCAACATGCAATGTTGCCTTAATAGAGACCAGAACTGACCTTAGCTATTAACCAAAAGACTTGGCCTGAATTTTCATAGCAATTTGCCAGGGCATACTTTTATTTCTGCGGTCTGTTGAATGCTGTCACTATCAATTACAGTACCCCTGTATTCATTACACCAATAATGAACCCCTTTATATAATCTTTTTCCTGCAGTGATTCATACTCTTACATGGACAAAGTGATTTTTAGTGGAAAATTGTGTTAGGAACCCATATATCCCAAGTCCAGAATTGCCGTAGGGGTCGGTTAATGGAACCGAACATGGAGAAGAGATATTTAACACAACAGATATCACTGTGAGTATGGCGTACAGATGAAAGAAGAGATGAATGATACTTTGTTTTTGTTTTTTTTTAACCAGTTTGCACTTATTTATAATGGCAGAACTGACTCTTACTACTCTTTTGCATAGATGACAGTGATTTGCCTTTGCATCTAAAAGACATCAAACCACTAACCATCTCTGGCACCCCATAGACAGTCTGTGTTTGCGGTTGTTGTTTTAAACTTGTGAGTTGATATCTGTGTGCTCTATGCAGAGCAGATGCAGTGGAGGGAGAGATCTTTCAAACCGCAGCTATGCTCTCGTTGTGTTGCATCATGTAACTGCATATTTTGGTGGAGGCCCTCGTAAGAGCAGCTATAAATGAGGGTTAACTGCTGAGTTCACCCCATCTCCTCTGCACTTTCTCTGGACACCACATGGTGACCACAATTTCAAACTGTGTTGTGTAGTCTATGGAAGGAAGTGGGTTTAATGTTTAGGTTATATTTTGTTCTGTTTTCTTCCTGAACTGTCATAATTTATAATTCAAAGCCAGAGAGATATCTTTGGCCAGCAGGGTTCCAATTCATGAGTTGAAATTTGAATTGAATTGGCTCTCCCCCACAGGAAGTTGAAAAAGTTGATAGGAAGAGAATTTTGAGTTGTAATTCAAAGACATTCACCATAGGCAATGCATACTGGGAAATTAAGTGTTCTTCCATCCTGGTCCACCACAGCTAATTTATGAAATATGATGAAATCTATTTATCTATCTTGTTTTAATTCATTTTAAATCAATTTTTAAATCATTATTCAATTTTAATTCCTTGCTTTTATTGTTGTGATTATTTTTATGATTATTTTAATTTCTTTTATGTAAAGCACTTTGAAGTAGGCTACTATTGTGTATGAAATGAGCTATAAAAATAAGCCTGCGTTTCTATCAGTCTGTCTGTAAGGCCTACATAAATTCATGCATGGCTTTTTACATTTGTGACCCTGGACCACAAAATCAGTCATAAGGGTCAATAAAAAAATAAAAAAAATGAGACATATACATCATCTGAAAGGTAAGCTTACCATTGATGTATGGTTTGTTATGATAGGACAATATTGAGATATTCGGCTATTTGAAAATCTGAAATCTGAGGGTAAAAAAAATTTAATATTGAGAAAACCGCCTTTAAAGTTGTCCAAATGAAGTTCTTAGCAATGCATATTACTAATCAAAAATTTAATAGTTTTAATATATTCATGGTATTTAAAAAATATCTTCATTGAACATGATATTTACTTAATGTCCTAATGATTTTTTGCAATAAAAGAAAAATCGATCATTTTGACCCATACAATGTCTTGTTGGCTATTACTACAAATATACCCGTGCTACTTATGACTGGTTTTGTGGTCCAGGGTCACATTTCATCTTAAAATTGCAAAGTTTGTTTTGACAAACATTGTTTTTCTAGTTATATAAATTTCTTTGAATGTTTAATTCACCTTAATTCTTCTGTACATTAATTCCATACATTTATTTTAAATTCCAATTCTGCATCCCGTTTGCTACCTTTAGTTTAAATTCAGTCCAAATTCAGGAACTCGCATTCTCTATTCAGCTTAAATGGCGAGCAACCACAGTGACCTGAAATAAGTATACATATTATTTTTCCTTTTTTTAAAGTTTTATAATAATAATTACTGAGCTTCCAATTCAAAGCCATAATCTCCCGTTTTGCAAGAGTCAGCCGATTCTTTTTACATGCTCTTATTATTAATTGCATTGAGCTTGAGAAATGAGACATTTAAAATCTCATTTAACCCGTATCATTCTACGTTAGCCTGTATTAAGCACCCTCTTATTCCCTGTTGGTTTTTTTGGTCTCTGAACAGTAAACTTTGGGTCTCAGACTCGTCTGGTCCACCTCTTCATATGCAGTATTAATTAAGTAATGATATAGTGGTGTGCTGGATATTATGTCACCAGAGGTGCATTAATTTCAATAGAACGGGGTGGATTAGAGCAGGTCTTGCCTGCATGCGGAGAAACCATTGAGAGCTCAACTGGCCAAAGATGAACATAAGGTCCATTTGCATAAAGGTCAGACCATTTGTGTGTAGGTTTCCCATCCACATTTCACCAACCATCTTCACCAAGTTTTACATACAAGTCAAATTACGCAACAAGAACAAACTGATGGAAGATGAGATATTAAAAAAGATAGAGCCTAATTGTGAAACATATTCCGGACCCTTTATCTGTCTACTTCTTCAGCTCTTGTTGTTATCAAATGATACAGTTGCTCAAGCACAGCGTTTGAATCCTAAGGACCTTAGGGAGTGGATTTGTCTCTCGCAAACCCCCTTCTAAGGGGGATTAAGGGGATTAGACACCAGAAAATGACCAAGCGCAAACTCCCCGAGCAGCCTGGGCCTTCCCAGCGCCCCCCGTCCAGGGATGGACCTGAGGCTGGTTTACAAAGTTGCTCTCAAAGGCCCTTCTTATCATGACAAAGGGCCCAACAATTCACAGATCCGCCAGAATGGCAGACAATGAACTTGCTGCGGTCCACCCAGCTCATTTTCATCTGAACAAATGGCATTACACTTGGCAATGACATTGTTCTAAATACGAACATGGCGCTCCTCTTTCTTCGCGGAGCTCAAGGTGTCATATTAATTATTTAAATCTGCAGAAAATTTCCAGCTCTATTCCTCCAAGGCCTTACCCAGTGCCAGAAGGTCTGGATTCTGCATTAGTTTTGTTAATTAGAGCTGAAACAAGGCTTTGATCTCAATGAAAATCAGAAAAAAGGAAAACTTCCAGAATGAATTATTTTCTTTCTAACCTATTTTTCTGCAACGATTCTTTTCCCCAGTCTCATGCATGTTTATTCCTGCTGTGTCAAAGTTTGATTCAACTGCAGATAATGGCAGACGTAAGGTCAAGGGTTTGCGCAGTTAACCAGCTTCACGAGGTCAACGATGCATGTGATCACAATACTAGTTGCACTGATTCTGCTAATTGACAAAAATAATTATTTTTACAGAAAAAAAATCTGTATTTTTACTTCATTTTTAATTAATAGCAATTTAACTTTTTTTAATGTACACTTGAATCTTGATGTAAATTAATACAATTAGTTGAGTCTATTTTTCTCTATTGCCATCATACATGTTTTCTGAAGCATCTACGGCCTTGTCAAGCTTCGTTTTCTCAACACCCCTTACTCCGTTTTCTCAACACAACATACTTTGTTGACTCTCCCTCAGCGAGGGTCAGTTTAATCAACGTGCTTGCCGAAATAAGTGTTTGTCCACTCAGACAGCATTGCCAATTTGGTCCCGCTTTATCTGCAGCTTAGATGGAGATCAAACTCCCTCATCTCTCGGTTTCCCCCTTCTGTCTTTCAAATCTCTCTGTTTATGTATACCCCCTCCCTCAGCGGCCCACGTAAAGGTTTAACGATGGAAAGTGAAATAATTACACTGGAGCGCAGCTAGCCCATGGCACCAGGGCTTGATGTTGACCCTCCGAGCCCCGGAGTCAGCCCTCTCCCAAAGCTCACGCGAACAGGCGTCAATGAATACAAAGGATTGAGGGGATTAGCCCATAAGACATTTGGTAGGCATTGTTCTCTAGCCGTAAATGAGTTTCGCCAGTCGCATGCGGCACGGGCCAAAGTCGGGAAATCTCGGTGAGGAATTCTTATAATTAACCCTCACTCTCTTTCTCTCGGAGAGAGAGAAAAAAAATGACAGCTTTGGCCTCTGGATCCTGAATCTTGGACATTAGCAATTGAATAGAGAGCTTTCATACTGTATATCATTTTAATCTTTCATGTTTAGATCCACCAGATGGCTTATTATTAGCAGAGCTGAGGAGAAGGAGAGACAAATGGTCTTGTCTTTTTTAGGTAGAGATCAGCAGGAAAATGGCATTCATATAGGCTGAGCATTGGATAATTGTATATGTGGCTGTTCAGAGCTGCATCCAGCCTCTGCCTATAAATCATAAAACTATTAATAACAGACAGATGCAGGTCCAAAGAAATGATGTGCCGTTTGATGGGGAGCAAGACATATGGGTTAGAAATGGAAGATATATTATCGCCACATAATGTCATATATCTCATCCCAGTTTTGTGAAATATCATGTAAAAATGGCTTTACTTTGTCCCGGCGTAATCCACGTATATGAATGTGGAACACAACCATTCGTGCTGCACACTGCACAATGTTTACTTTAACAGATGAAAATAAATAACAACAAAAAAGAACATGCATAATGAATGTATTTATTCATTTATATTTTAGTATTTAAAATGTTTTTCTTGTCATTTTTATTTATATAAATTAGGCCATCCATAATTTACCATTTTAGTATATTCAGAAGCATTTTATTAAATCGATTTATTGCAAGATACACTGGTGAGCTCCAGATCACTTGGCCGGGTTTGATAATTGAATTTTTCTAAGATCTGGTAATGACATACTTTGGCAGACGTGTAATGGTGTGATGTTATTCAGGGTGGTGTGTCTGGGGGGGGGGGGGGTCTCTCCTCTGTTTTATTTCATCTCTGTGCACTTTGCATTTGGCTGTCCCACTCTCCACCTCTCTGTCGGCCCTCCAAAAGGAAACAATAAGGTTTAATCTCCTCCGCTGACAATGATGCATGGCGGGATGAAAAACACTTTTCAGGTGTTGTCATTAAAAAGCCATTTCTCCATAGCCCTGGTGAAAGAAACCCAAAGAAAGGCCCCAAAGTGTAATGCTTTAATACCCCTCAAGCTTTTCATTGGCATCTGCAGAGAACAAGCTGTCGGGATTGTCTTCTCTTTTTCAATTACCTGATCTTTTCAACTTTCTTCGAAATGAAAAACGCACCCACAGTGGAGCTGTGGTGCAGAATCCCCATCCCTGTTTCCAACTGTTCTCGTTCTGTGTCTCTGTGTATGTGTGTGTGTGTGTGTTTCATTTAATCAAATTCTTATTGTTTATGAGCTGTTTAGCTAGTGGTTTTGAGCTGCTATAACAGTTTTGTGTTAATTCCGCACTGCTGAAGCAGATTCGCTTTGACAATAAACTTGTTAACAGGGTCCAAAATTCACACTTGTCAAGCACCAAATGCAAGTAAAAGTGGGTTTGCAAGAGGCCAGTAACTTTATTAGGAGCCACAACGTTAATTGGGGAGACCATGGATGGTTGTAACATAGGGTAGAGTAAGTTGTAACATGATTTGACCAGTCACAAGCACGATTATCCTTATTAATACATGACTGACATCCTCCTGAAGTCTCAACACTCAAAAACAAATGTTACAAAAGCTATCACTGAGGCAGGACCCTTTCAAAATACACACAAAATATACTAAAAGTGGCATATTAGTACCTAAATTACATGGAAAATATTTAAGTGCACCACCCCAATTACAGCTGAGAGCATTTTTCTCAGAGTACATAAAGGCATATAAATGGTTTATAGAACCTTAAATATGTACATTTTGAAGTAGAAAGCGTATTTTTTTCTAACACCCCACCCCTTACAACTCGTGCAGGTAATGGTGTAGGTTGTATAAACAGCACTCTTTGGACTGGAAATTCATTTACACAGGTCAGGGATAAGTTGTAGATTTCAAAACAACTTTAATTTGTAGAAAATAAATGTGAAAAATAATATGAAAGTATGAGATACTGCAAATAGCTCAGAAAATGTTACTCCCATCCTTATTTTCCCTTGAATAGTTGAAGTCAAACTGTGTTAAAATAACAGTGTGATCTTTGCTGATGTAAGAAACGTGCACGATTTAAATCAAAAGGATACAAACCATATCCTGAAGAAAACATCTGCCGCGTACCTTGCTTGCACATGTATGCTTAATGATGAGTGATTCAGTTTATCGGAGCTGACTTTGGTCACTTTAATGTCTATTGGTATAGCTGCAATTTTTCAAACTTACTTACATACTTATGTTATACTGAATTGTTGAAAATGCACTCCAGTGTATTGTATGAACACAAACTATGATGATGAAATATTGTGCAAAAAGAAGTGGTTCTGAATGCAGCCCATAAATGGACTACAAACACAAGAATTCAATGTAACCTGTCAAACCTTTCGAAACGTAAATGAGCTCCTGTGGGCTTCTCACTATTAATTTGTAATCCAATTTAAATCCATTGATTTTATCCCTCATGCATCGCTGAAAATTAGATGATCGAATCAAGGTGGAGCCTTTTACCTCATGCTGAAAAAGAATAGATATGTATGGTTTGAATTCTAGCTTTTGAAAACCAACTGGAGCCCTGTGCAGTCTTGCATGTCACTTAAGGTGAAACATAAGCCTGAATATCTCCCTTTAAGACATTTGACACCTGTATAATGGTGAGTGTTTTGATCTGAGAGGGGCAGGTGGTTAAGTGTGCAAAATGTAATCCGTGCGAATGGGGCACACGCTTTGGCAATGAGACGTCGTTTACGAGATCACAGCTCTGCAAATATTTATGTTACACGAGATGAGATTAAAGCAAGCTTCTGTGAGAGTGCATGAACTGCAGTATAGATCAGATGAAGAAATGCCTTCTTCTCTTTGAGCGCATCCATACAAGTTCTTTTATTCTACAAAAGATGCACAGCATTTTGCAAAACAAGTGTGGGTTTACACCCCTGCAGTCTTGCGCCAAAGCAGTTGCATGATGCTTTGGGGCAAACAGTGATACAGAAACCTTTTGATTTCAAAATGAAAAACAAAATGTGTATTAGTGTGTCTGTCTGTTTTTCCCCCCTCCCCTTTGTGTGTTTGTTTTGTGTGTGTGTGTGTGTGTGTGTGTGTGTGTGTGTGTATGGGTTGACTGCTGCTGAAACTATACTCTCTCCGTTCCTTTCAAAGACAAGAATTTCTTTATTTTTCAAAGCCAGATGCAACCACAAGGGTGCCATGTTTTAACAACTGGTTGAAGTTCAGACTTTCAGACTGATGCACGTATCGTAACGCTGATGTGGGGGCGTACAGATGCACGAGACAGATGAGAGACGTGAGGAAGAAAGTACGAGAGCATCTCTCTTCATCTCCCATCTTCCCGGAGTCTTAAACCTTATATACGACCGTTTGAGCTTATTATAGGCGTAATCCTAACTAATGAACATGTGTTTTCATTTAAGCAAGCTTTGTGAGGAACACCTCGGCAAAGTAACGCCTCTGAGTGCGACATCAAACGGCAACACAAAACGCAACTGCACTACTTTCTTTGTAAAGATGCTGTTTGTGTTGGTTTAACACCCCCGCGTTGTTGCGACTCCGCTTAATTTCCCGCCAAACAAGTCACTTTATTTATAACAGCAAAAGTCTCCAGTGGCTAATTACGGCATGGCTCCTACAATTAGAGGAGCTGCACCCAAAAAATGAAGTGACGTTTTGCCAGTGCCGTATTTGTATCTCGAAAAGGGCCTGTGTCAGAGTTCCGCTCGTTGCAAGTGTTTGGCCAACAAATCGCTTTACACAGCTGCATGAAAGTGAGATCACACAGTGGCAAGGTTGCTTCCTACTGTGCCGTATTAAGAGGATCTGAAGAGTCTGTGAGAGCAGGGCTGGATCGTTGGCTCTGTACTGAGCTCCAGCACTTAGTAGATCATTAGCTGGAGTTTTATTGGAAAGTACACACACATGTACACACAACGCTACACACACTGAAATTCTCATTCCTGCTGAGCTTTAGGGTAGGTGTGATGTCACCCGCCAGAGAGTATAGGTGCAGTTGGGCAGTAACAAATATATATAGGGTATATAATGAAGAAAAGGTATTTGTTACCATGGCCATTCATCTCAAAAGGAAGTATGTGTTTTAAAATCTGCCATCTTTGCTTATGCTGTTTTGAGACAGTGACCTGAACTTATATGACATGTGACTAATCACTCTACTACAGAAGAAATAACATCATGACAACCCTGAATGGCTGATGGCACCACAACATCATGCACAGCTCCATACTTGTCACACAGTGACGTCAGAAGAAGTCCAAGTCCAAAAACTGGTACTGCACTGATAAAACATCTACTATCGTATCATGAAAAAAATTGTGAATTATTATTCCTTGCTAAAAAATAATTTAGTCAGAATTCATATATTTTTGAATGGCTGTTATTGGCGGTGCTCCTTACAGCCAGTTGGGGTAATGAAAACATCTACCAGCAGAGGGTATGGAGTGTACAGTAGTAGTGTGACTACATATAGGCCCTTTCCCAAATGGAACACTTCATGTGCACTTTCAGTCTTGCAGACTTACAATGGCCGCAGCGTGCGCGTGTCCGTTAAGTCCATGAGATCATAGGGTGTCCCATTCGTCATTTTAGCATTCAGAAGGGCGCTCGCGAGCCTCTATGCACCCTCGATACACACTTCTGCCGAGCCCGCACTGGGGCAAGCTCTGCAGCAGACTTCTACCCAACAGTCAAAGCGGCATTACGTCACGAAAGTGCAGACTCATAGGAAGACCGCAAGGGTTTAGGGTGCCATTTGGGACAGGGCCATAATTAAGCTATTAGTAATTACTTTTCTAACCAGCAAGGTGAGAGTAACCTGCATTTACTTTTCAAATCATGTAGCTTTTCAGCAGGGAAACTGTTTTATTGTGTTGATAAACTTTACACTTCCCTAACAATATTTCAGCAAATATGTTTTTAAATGTTAACATATTTTCAATAAATTGGACAAACATCTTGAGCTGAACAAAAAGGGTGCTGGATTAAATGTTTATATTTATAAAAGTGAAAATATCTCTATATGTATATATATCAATATATATATATATATATATATATATATATATATATATATATATATATATATATATATATATATATATATATACATACCATCAAAGAATCCTGAAAAAAATATTAGCAGTATCAACATTGATAATAATAAGAAATGTTTCTTGAGCACCAAATATTAGAACAATTTCTAAAGTATCATGTGACACTGGAGTAATGGCTGCTGACTTCACAGGAATAAATTACATAATAAAATATTTTTTACGCATCTGGCAGTGTAGTTTTTAATCTTTTATCTCTTTTGAAAATATATTTTGTGTTCTCATGAACATGTATTAGCTCGGCAGTGTAACTAGCTAATTTAGCTGAGCTTATTTTTCTCTAGAGTGGCCACTAGCTTAGTTAGCTGGCCCTGTACATGAGTATGTACATGAGTGAGACGTTTGGGAAAAAGTTAGCTCAGAGCCGGGCTATGTGCAGTATGTGTCATTAATGTGCTCCCAGGATGGCAGCCACTCCTAGTCTCCCGCTTAATGTGTGACATCACTAGCTGTCAGATTCCCAGCCTGCTCAGAGTAGCCACCTGGCTGCAGAGAAGCCCAGTCATGTTCCTTCACCCATAGCTTAACACACTTACACACACACAATCATTCCTCTGCTGCAAGAGGAGGGCAGAAAGAATTGGCAGGCCTGTCCTCATAACGAGGAGGGGCTCTGGGATCAAACGTCGGCCCGCTCTGTGTCCCGCCCCAGCTGGGCGTATGTGTCCGTGGCACCCAGACACCCTGCCAGCACAAGGCAATCCATCAGCTCCTCTTAAATTCCTTGCGTCCCGGCCCACAATCATACACCTGCCAAATTGCTCCTTGATATAGCTATTTTGAGAATAGAAATATGACGGCTGAGATGTGTTTTCACTGTCGCCGTGGTAACTGTGTCAGGGATGATATTTAATTGGCCTGGGTTGTCCATTTCTTCTGCCTGAAAAAGACGAAACGGAATAGCTTGCGGAACCCAAAAGCTTTCCCTGCGGTGATTAAGACGCAGAGTTCGACATATGCGTGAGATTGGTATTCTGGGCGTCCAAGGCCCTTAGCCCGGCTCCCACACGAGTCAAGCAGGTGCCGAAATCAATGGCGTTAGATCAACTGACAACTGTTGCTTTCCTATGACCCTTTTAGTCTCTGATGAAGACGTTGTGTTTTCATCAGCACCGCCACCAATACGACATCCCTGCACGTGCACAGCCATCAGACACGAATCTGCCAATCCGTCTCTGCGCTGGCCCTAAAACACCCTTTCAAAAACATCCCGCTGTTGTGCTGAATAACAAGCAGGGTGCCGGGGCACATGGGGTTAGACCCTGCGTTTAGGTTATGTCTCTTGTGCAACAGAGCTTCTCCATAATTCAGCACTCTGCTCTCTGCCTAGCTTTCTGTTGACAGTGGTGTGATCAAGGCCCATAATCACATGTGACTTAACTGTGCAGAAAGTCCCGTTTGATAGCGTCCCGGATAGGGAGCTCGCACACAGGAAGTGGGTCAGAGTTCAGCTCCAGTGGCAGGTGTGTGATTTCCCCTCTGAGTGGGACCTGGGGACGGCAGCACAGCCCCGTGGGAGCGGCGAGCGCCGAGAGCCACACGGGGTCAGGGGGTGGGCGGCTCAGTGATTGATTGGACGTATCAGCGACAGGGTTATTTTCGGTGCTAATCCCTCCACTCACTACCTGCTGTGGCACCGCATGCCCGCGACTGACTTAAAACAAGTGTAGTGAGCCAGTTATGAGGGATGACATTGAGCTTAAATTAACTGCAGCTGAAGGCCTCCCTCCCACGGCTGAAACACTATATCTTTCGTAAAGAATAAAAAGAGGTTTAATGCATTCAAAAGCAAATGTATCAGAATGTGCCATTAGTAACGTGTATGGAACTGATGCAATATTCATATGACTGTGGCACTATGGCTTTCCATTTAGTTCGCTAAATTTACACAAATGCTGCTAGAGACATCCTACAGAGTCATCCTACTAGTATGAAAAGGGTTGGATTTAGATCCCACATATGCTGTAAAAAGTGTACATCCAGTTATTATTATTTTTTTAAAAAAGCTATTAATAATCTTTCAATCTTTATATATTTTTTATTATAATTATTTGAAGATCAATTTACAATAATTATAATGATGATGATAATTCAAATATAATTAGATTGATAGATTAAGTTATGTAATATTACACCAGCATCATTTTGAAAATAATATATTTATTATAAAGATTTTTATAAATAATTATATTTAAAATGATTATTTTTCATTAATAATTAATGCTATTAATTATTTTAATATTTAATTACTATTATTAATACGAATTAAATATGATTGTAATATTATCATTTATTAATTAATAACTATATATATATATATATATATATATATATATATATATAGTTTAATAATTAGTATTAACAATAATAAATAATTAAATAATAAGCATAATGCCTTTGATTTGAAGAATACCAATACATTTCCATATTGCCTTGTTTTGATTACTTATTTTTTTTACAGCAGACATATTTATTTAAATCATGGGGAATATCCTTTGGAACATCAGTTTGAGAATATGTTTTATACTTTTTAGTTGCGTGTTTTTACTAATTTGACAAAATAATTGAATAAGTGTTTGAATTTCATCCAGAGCTGTTGCTTTTCAGACTCTTGGTTCAGACACAGGTTCTGTGTAGACACTTGTAGTGCAAGCTGTGTGTACTGTATGTAAGGATGTCATGGCTTGTTGTCTCACTATATCACATGGTTTCATGTCTCGGGGAGAGGAAGGGTTTGACATCACACTTTATAGTGACAGTGCACTTTGTGTCAGCAGGGTTTACAAGGCCACCTCTGCTGACCCAATATGACAAATAAGAGATGATATCTCTGGCAGAGTAGCCATAAAGAGACAACCACACCACTTACTAAAACCATAAACCCTGTTTCACCTCCAGCCAGGGTTAGCCAAACCAGAATGTCATGTGGCGTTCTTATTACATCTCTAACCCCAGGATCAAAACTCTGATTCTCTCTCCCTCTTTTTCTCCCTTCTCACCCTCACACTTTTTATTTTCTCTCCTACTCTCTCACATTACCTTGTCAGTTGGATGTAAAGTCACCACTGCCTGTAGTTCATGTGTGTGTCTCAGCCATCGATGACATATTTTAGCCAGCTGCAGTCACCTGTACCATCAGCCTGTGCCTGTGCCAAAGATATGAACATACTTAAACATGATATATTCCCTGACACAACATCTAAGCTATTCAAAGTATTATCTTCTGACCAGTTACGAAATTGCTGTTATGTCAGACATGATGATTTGATGCAGAAATAGATCATCCAATTAGGTCTCTATTACATGAGTTAAGAGATTGCTTGTACGATAAACAGGATTGTAGATTGCATTTATTGACTTGATTAATGAATGTATTTACTTAATTTAAAAACAGCTTGATTAAAATTGAACTCATATCTTGACAAAACTCAATTTTATAGCACAGTTAAAATATTTATTAATCAATAAACTTAGAAAGGAATAATTAATCAATAGACAATAAACAAGAAATTATTTTAATTAACTTTAAGTAACTTTAAGACACGCCATGTCATAATTACAGTAATTGCGAGACTCCAACGTCGCAAATTCATTTAGGTGTTGATAGTGTTGCCACAGAAACGCATATTAGCAAGTCAGAGGATGTGAACAGGATGTGAATAAATACTGTTTTGTGGCTCTTTAATGTATCGTGGCAGATTGCTGTAGCGCCTCAGTTCAAGCAGCATGTGAACTGATTATCTCTTCCTCTTTACTAGTTTTAGCACGAAATAAACATGAATGAACATCAGAAGGTATCTTGTTTCAATCGTGGAAAGACGTCAATACTCAAAAATGGCAGATTTGGCAGATGATTGGTCAGATCACCTGACCGGCAAACTCAACATGGCGTGAATGCAGCAAATGTTACAGAAACTTCTGAAATGAAAACAGGAGATATACAAAATAGTTATACTGATGTTTGGGGGTCAAACTTACCCTAACTGGTTAAAATGAAATTAATCAAAAATCATTCTACGATATATAGTACAAAGTACATAGAATAATTTTCACCATGTTCAGGCCCTCGAAACCGATGACAAAGGCTTTGTTCAAAAGCACTTTACTCTAATTCATTATTCCCTACATTAATCCACTAATATAGTTAAATGAGTGAATGAAAATTAGTGAGCAAATTGGAAAAGCTGTTGCTTTTACATAGTTTTGTGCTTTAACAATCATTTAGCAGGTAGCTGAAAGAAAGGAATTAATATCAAACAAAAAAGGTAATGCAAATAAGGATTTGGCGTATTTGTTAGGAGATTTTAATAGAGATTGAGTAGGATATATCATATTAGTAAAACACATATAAACTGCTGGATTAAGTGAAAGGATTTAAATATAGAGTAAGAATGCTCTATTGTTTTCTGGATTTTAGGGGATCTAATCTGGAGGATCTGAACACTTGCGCTGGGTGGGATTTAGAGAGAAGGAATGGGATCAAATAATTATATAAGTACGAATATATAATAAATATTGTGAGCAAAAACAAGGAGGAAATTGATAAGAAATAAATCATGACTGCATAACAGCAACAGTAGGTGGCGATATGAACATAAAATTCAACGCGCCAAAAAACGGAAGAAGAATAACAACAAGAAGAGGTTTAACCCTCTATGGTACGCATTATGTTCTAACCATGAAATATTTTTTTTAAATAAGTTTTTATTACATGAAATAGCTTCAATTATACAAATCCTCCAAAAAATGTAAAAAATTTTTTTGGGGGGGTATTTAGGAAAACTTTGCCATATGGCAACAGTGTACCACAATGGAAAATGACCAAAAAAGTAGTTTTTCTATTAAACTATGATTATCTTTTCTATTTAAATTGACATTTCTTTTAGGTATTGATAGATTTTTATACTTTGAACTCATGCAAACCAAAAGTAAGTAGGTTCTTATCATTTAACCTTCAAAATAGTACTTAAAAGTATTATTATAATGCTTGCAAACGGACAAAAAAATTCGCTTTTGTACCATATATGCATATCAAATTCATCAACTTTTTATTGTTTTACATCCACAAAGATTCCAAAAACAAGTCTTTTTGAAAGTATTTTATACAAGTTAAGTAAATGTATGGTAGCATGGAACATGCACTAATACCATGTAGAACATGAAAACATAAAATTCAGGTATTACGATAGGGGGCTCCCTGAAGTAAAGTGAAAAGTGAAAGTTGTGACATTTGCCAAGTGTGGTAACCCATACTCGGAATTGGTGCTCTGCATTTAACCCATCCAAGTGCACACACACAGCAGTGAGAAGTGAACACACCGTGAACACACACCCAGAGCAGTGGGCAGCTATATCCAGCGCACGGGGGAGCAACTGGGGGTTCAGTGCCTTGCTCAAGGGCACTTCAGCCATGGGTATTGAGGGTGGAAGAGAGCGCTGTTCATTTCACTCTCCACCCACCGGCAACTCCTACCAGCACCGAGACTCAAACCGGTGACCTTTGGGTAACTAGTCCCAACACTCTGACTTTTAGGCCACAGCTGCCCCTCAGTGTGGGTTTTCCCAGTCCATCACTGTGCACATGTCTCAGTCCAACTCAAGTCACAATTCATGACATCCCATGAAACTGCAAAAAAGCAGTTCCTTTCAGCTGTGATGCAAAGGTGCAAGTCACATTTGCTGCACTTCATGCGGACGATCCCCCTGCAGCCAGGGTATTTGCACTTCCCTTTATTCTCCATGACAGGCCAACTCTGCACTCTTCCTATTGCCCTTTCCATAAAATATAGCTATATTCATTTTCTGAAATGAAGACATAATTTTGTTATTTATACATAAATACAACTATACTACAATAAACACTTCAAATCATTAAATAAATGTGATAATTTTATTGATGCTACTATCTATAAAAAATCCCAATGGGGAAATACATTACTGCAATTCCACTGTGGTACAGTGTTGCCATATGGCCACACACCTATTTTTCCATAGTGGTACAGTGTTGCTATATGGCAACCTTGATATTTTCTTAATTTACAGTAAAACTATGTTAGACAAAATGTATTTATGATTGAAAATATCTAATTTACTTACCAAAGATGTTGCAAAAAAATCCCCCTTGAGAAAAGATGTTTAGAAATTTAGGTTAATAGAGCAATTTCTGGAGCACTTCAACAGGTGTCTTCTGTGTGAGGGTGACAGTGGGAAAAGGAGTTTTGGGAGGACATTCAGTTGTCATGTGACTTAAAAACAGCACGTCATTGGCTACCTTAAGGCCTAACCTTTTAATTCCCATAATGTGATATATCGTAGTTTTTTCAGAATAACAAGGAAATGAGTATAAATTAATTGTTGACATATGGCAACTCCGTACCATAGAGGTTTAAACGACTTTTCCCAGGAAACAAAAGGGGATGTACAGTCACCCTATCGTAAAGAGCACAGATGTGAGTATTGGGAAGGGCCATCACACTTCACATATCCTTCTTTTCTGAAAGAATCGGTCAGCGTATTGAATGAATTGGTTCAGTGAATGGTTCAATGATTCAGTCGCAAAGGCAGTAACTTGGTATAAAACTGAAAAAAATCACTGAAAGTAGGCTATTGTATATTTAATATACTGTTATTATAACAGCAAACTGTTAAATCAGCACATGACTGCACATATTTACATATTAACAATGCCTGTTTGGCCAATTCAATTGTGGTGTACTGTAGCTTTAGACATTGAAGATACTTTAATTGGTATTTAGAGTCAATTGGTACCAGGTTTGACAGCAAACCCACAATCTATAAGCATTTACTCATTTCATATACTGATGAAAATGGCTAGTATATGAAGCTAAATTATGGTTGTTATTGGTGCAAGAAACCTGAAATAAAACCATAAAATGTGATATAAAGGGTATATGATATCCAATCCGAGCTATTTTTGATATCTATAAATGTTTCTTTCCTTGTTTATCTGTTCATCTGTTTTCATTCCTTAGGGTAGCTGAATGCTAAAATCGATCCTCTCCTGCAGTACTTTGCCATCAATAATACGAGACTGATAATGAATAGGTCTGGTACCGTGTTCAGATTGCATGGTATTAACTGGCCTCTCTCTCATCCTCTCATGGACTCAGCAGCAGTGTCCAGAGAAAGTGAGATAGTGACCTGGCCGAGTGATAATCGATAGCTGCCCGCTCTGTCTGTATTGTGTTTCTGTTCTAGTGTTCTGTTTTAATGTTGCTTTTTTCCCTCTTTGGCCTCATTAAAAGATCTGGTTACTCTCAAACAGCTTTTTAATTTAGCCTAATGATTTTTTGCATAATATAAGAGACATGTAGTAAGCCCCAGGGAGCGGACCCCTATCTTCAAGGTGCCTTTAATGTAAGTGAGCTTTGTGTTTTCATGAGGCTTTTTTATTATTTTTATTCAGAACTAACATGATATGTCATGAAAACAATATACCATGACATTAAAAGTGACATGAAAACAACACAACATATTACTGTATATAATATTATGTCGCATTAGTAATTGCAGTTGGCTGCAAGACATATTTAAACATCGATTATAATGCAATATCATACACATTGCTTTCCCAATAACAATCAAAGGACAATGTTTCCAACTTAATTTGCAGTTTTGCCACAATAACAAACAATGGGAATTCAGTAATGGCCTCATAAATTAAGAGTATGGATGAGGGGAAAGAATGTGTGTTTTTTATTTATTAATTAAGTTATTTAGTGGTTTAATTATTTATAAAGCAAGATATGGCCAAAGGAGGGAAAACACTTACCTAGCTTCTCTCTCTCTCTTTTTTTTTTTGGCAAATGAATGTGCAATCTAGTGTGCACCATGCCCGTTTTCTAAAAAAAAAAAAAAAAAAAAAAACCAGCTTGACATTTTTATGCTACTCTAGTGTTTCATGGAAAAAAGCCATATGAGAAGCAAATGATCTGCGGAAGAAGCATCTCAATTGCGCTGGCCAGGCATGTAAACCGATTGATTTTTCCTCAGACTTTTAAACAAACGCTTCTTACAATCATAAAAAAGTAATTATCAAAGATATCATTATTGTTTTCTTTTTGTAAAGTTGGATTCAAAATCCACATTCCCCCTCGATATTGAATGACCATGACGTGTCTGTGTGTGATAGTGACTATTTGGAGCATGTGAGTTGTAATGCTGAGACTTGGGGAAAGGATGGGCCTCGCGTGGTTGTGAGCATTAGTCAAACAGACGGGCCCAGTCCCTGATCATCGCTCATCCCCACTTCCTTTGCTCTACATGATCCCTCCCTGTCATTAGTGTGTTTGGCGTAAATAATTTAGCTGTGCACATGTTTGGAAAAGTCTAAACACAACCGACACTCAATGAGGCAAAGTGCTTTCAAGCCCCAGTTGAGAGCTGACACACTCCCAGAAATGGACTCCAAACAACAAACAAACACACGCGCCACTTCAATCAGGCCCAAATTAAAGCGGCCTCTCGATATTCGCATGCAGACTCATTGATGCATTTCGTGCTTATTTTGGCATGCCGTTATCTACATGCCTCGCAAACTCTGTATTCCCAGTCATGCCGTCCTGCCACTCAACATGAGTCCTGCTTCTCCCTGTCTGTGAGCGGCACTCTTAGAGGAAATGATGGCTCTCAGCGGACAAAAAAAAAAAAAAATCCATCAGCCCTTTTTCCGAGCTGCCAAAGCTGAAGATTTGTGTAATCACCAGCGCGTGCATGTCGAACGAGGCTATTCCCCGCTGAAGAGCATTATACGGTGGCGGCATTGGTGCTACAAAAGATGACATCACACACAAAGTGGGTAAACACTTCTTGACATGTTTTCAATATGATTACATTAGAACAAGCAGCGTTTGATTGAAAAGCTAATATTCAAGCCATGCAAATCATCAATCACAAGGAGCGCCATATTAATTATTCAATAAAACAGTCTAATTCAAGAATCAATGTTGGGACCGGGAGAGAGACGAGGGGGCTCCCAGCAGAGAAACAGAGGGGGGATAATAAAAAAGGAATAGGGAATTACCCCTCTCTCAGAGCTGTGGCCCCACTCATCCCCAGCTGTCAAAAACAACTGCCGCGCTTCGGTTTCATCTCACCAAGTTTAAAGATGACTTTGAAACACTTGATTTTCCCCACCAAACTCGTTAGGTCTTTGTACCTCATTAGTTGCGCTTTTTCTTTTTCCCCCGTTCTCCTTTCTCCTTGCCTACCTGCCTCTTTACATTTCCCAATTCCTTTTCTTTTCGTCAAAATCATCATAACGCCCCACACTTGCAGTTTGAAGTTCGGAATTGGGGGCTGTGATCTCCAGCAATTACAGACCAGGCCACAATTAATCCCAGGGAATTCATTATTTACATTCTCTTAAACAAACTGATCAATCGGTCCTTCTGTATGGGACCACTATAACGAAGGGGGCCAGAGCTGGCAGGTTTAATCTCATCTAATACAAAGCCCTCTGATATATTCTACTGATGTACAACCTCAAAGCTCATATGGCTGATTTTTTTGGGAGGGTTGTAAGGGTCTCATCTAGTAGTTCTGAGACATGCAATATTGATGTCATAATTGAACCCAGAAGTCCATTCAAAGTTGAAGACCATTAAGGAGCTTAGTTAAGCTGCAGTCCCCTAACGACTATCTCCTGTCTTCATCTGTGATTGACTTGAGTTGAACACATCCCAAAGCTTTCCTTGATCACACTTTCTAACTTTCCTACATTCTAATGCTGTAACCCAAATCCAGCGCTTATTTGTGCAGTTATACATATCTTTAATGACTGTACATTATATACAAGAAATATAATTTAAATACATTGAAAATCAAAAGAAATTCATTAAAAATTTCAAACTAGAAATGTTAAGTTTATCACAACAAAGTGTGACAAGTTTTTTTTTTTTTTTTTTTTTAAGTATTAGAATTTTTAAGTGTTAGATATTATTACTTTTATTCAGCAAGGATGTGTTGCAACAGATGTGTTTGATTGATAAAAGAAAAGTTTTAGCAAAGACTTATATTGTTAATAAACTTTCTGTTTTATCCATTAAAAGAACTCTAAAAAGAAGAATCACATGTTCCTAAAAATATTAAGCAGCACAACTGTTACCAACATTGATAATAAATCAGCACATTAGAATGATTTCTGAACGATCATATGACACTGACTCGAGTAACAGCTGATTCAGCTTTGCATCATGGAAATAAATTATGTTTTAAAGTATCTTATAAATGAAAACCATTATTTTAAATTGTAATAATATTTCACAATAATGCTGTTTTTCTGTGTTTTTGATCAAATAAATGTTGCCCTGATGAGCATAAGATACTTTTTTAAAAACATTAAAAGTCTTAGTGATCACAAACTTTTGAACGGAAGTGTTTGTGTATTTACACATACGGCAGTGTGTGTGTATATATGTATGTATATCGATATAAAGTAAACTGTAAACTAAATGGTCTTTCAGATATGGGCAAACAGAGATCTGAGATTCACAGACTTTGTATATCCTTGTTCATTATCCTACAAGGTCAGAATCAGTTGCTATTTTGAAATGCAACTCAGGTCCTCAGGTTCCTTATATAGACAAGGTCATTGTCTGCAGGAGTGCAGAAAAACCAGGACCAGGGGCATTAGTGCAATTCTTTGACCAGCCTGGAGCCTCACACACAGAGTTGCATCTGAAAGGCTACACCACAGCCCCTCACCATGCATGTTAAACTATACTCTTGACTGTCAACAATCACATGGTTATTAACAGCTACAGCCTCCGCTGTATTTATTTCTATAATTATATCCCTAGAGGGAATCTCTGTGGCATGTCAGACCTAGCCGTCTGTGGTATTCATGTAAAATTGTTTGTGTATATGAGCATGCACTGTTAAACTGAGCAGTCTGACAATATAAAATGGAATTGTACAGCTGGACCTACACTGAATTAACATCAGATTCACAGATACGGTATTATGTCATATTTCACTGTCAGACCACGATCCTCTGAGGCTTGGAAAGGGCTGAGTTATTGGCTTACTTCAGACTGATGGATACATAGAATGCTTTAGTCCTTCACAAAGGGAAGTATTGATTGGTTTTGGCTTTGTATTCGCTCTCCATTTGTTGATCAGGCTTTGGGCCTGCACAGCATGACACATAACAGTCAATGCTGGGTTTCGGACATTGGTCAATAAATTGTACAGAGCGTGTGAAGGAGAGTGAACACAAAAAATGGTGCTGATTGAATACTGGAAACTCATATGGACCAATGGAAATAGTGCTGCTAACTTTGCAGCTCATACAGAATACCCATATTAGTGTCTGAATGTGATGTAGATTTATTTAATACCACTCCAAAGTGAGACTTATTTTATTTGTGTTTTACAAAACTTCTCTTAAATATTTACTTATTCATTTATTTATTAAATGGTGACTTTTTAATTGCATAACAATTACATAACAATACCCATATTTTTTGTGTCTGAATGTGATCACCCTCCAATTTGAATTCGTTTTGTTTTTTTTTTTTTTTTTACAAAAACCCTTATTTTTTTTCATTAATTCATTTATTCATTCAGACCAATGTTATTTTAATATAACTGAGACAGGATTATAGTTTTTATTAATATTTAAAAAGATTTTTTCTGATTTCATTTTAATTTAATTGTTTTTAATGAGTCATTGAATTAATTAATATAATGATTAATAAAATATAATGGAATTAAATTAATTATATTTTCTCATATTAAAATATATTGTAAAATATTTAAATATATTTTATTTTTATGAATTATTTATTTTGATTATACTTTCTATTAATTATATTTCAGTTCATTTTTAAATATTTTAGCACATTAAACAGTTAAAATGATAAATGTTGCCTTGGCAATGTTTTAGTATTATAATCTGTTAACCTTTTTTAATGTTTTTAATTTTTTCTTAGTTTATTGTCATTTTAATTTTAGTTATCTATAATAACCCTGATTGATTAAGACTACTTGGATTGAAGGGTTGAACTGAAAATACTTTACTGGTCTATTACTTTATTGCAATTTGAAACTTTGCTTATGGAGTCCCCACTGTTCTTTTCTTTTTCTTTATTGAATTTTTTTCCTTTTTCTTTTTTATACAGTTTGTCTAATGTAAAATAATAATAATGATACTAATTTTAATTATTCCCTGTTTAATAAAATGGCAAATCATTAGCCTGAACTCTAACCTGACAAAAAATAAAAAAACATCAGAATCGTCAACACTGTCTCTGTGTTCCACAATTTATAAACAAAAAGAAAAAAATTTGGATTCTCCTTTTCATGTCTGTTCTTGGAAATAATTATAATGAGATGAAAGTGTTTAAATTCTTCGCCATTTTCTCTGCAGTTCAGAAATGTCCCCATTGTCAAAAATGGAGATTGTGTTTTATGTGGCTGTCATCTCCTGTGCTCTCCCTGTCTCCTGTCTCCTCCTCATTCCCACGCCAGAGAAAGGGAGCAGGGATAACAGCGGTAGCTAGAGACGGCGAATTCCCTGACAGCGTGGCATGATGGGAGAGGAACTGTATTGGCATGTTGATACCATGCCGAGTTCAATCTAAGTGCCAGGCTCTCCCTCCTATGCAACTGCATAGAAAATAGGTAGACGTTTGCATAGGCTGGCACAGTGGAGTACAATTATTTGAAAAAAAAAAAAAAATGTAAACATACACAGTAGGAAGTGTCAAAATACCTGAACAATATCCTAACTGATCAAACAAAAGGGTCAAAATGGCCAAGAATTTTGCACCCCCACACCCATGTGAACCCACTAAGAATCATTAACTACTTACCTTTAAATAAATTATTGGATACAATTATACTTATTGGGTGCTTATTGTACATACATGATTTTACATTTTACTTCCATTAAAAACATTAGCTGCATGTAATATAATTGCAGTTGATTCTGCTCCTACCACTTATCCTACCACGAAACATGTCCTCAAACGTAACCATATCCCACCTCAATATCAACAAAAGTGTTCTGCAATATTTATTTATTTATTTATTTACCTGTATTATTATTATTATTATTATTATTATCTGTATTATTTATTATCTACATAATGACGCCACTAGGTGGCAACAGGTGACTGCTAAATTATTGAGTCAGTCATTTCTGATTCGAATCAGTTGACTAAATGAATCGATTGAATAAATGAATCAGTTGAATAAATGAATCGATGACTCACTCATTCAAAATTGCTGATTTATTCAGGAATGAAACATTTGAGTGAGTCATTGAATCAATCATTTAGCATGTTGATTCAAAACACTCATTCATTCAGGAACACTTCATACTCTGTGAGACTTTGTGACTTTTTTGAAACCATTTTTGTTGGTGGAGCAAAAAAAGCTATAAAATGTAAGTTACTCAATATAAACTTGATGCTGATTATTGAACCTGTAGTATAACAGCAATATCACATACTATTGTGCAATTGCGAATATCCCCAGGATTGTGGTTACCTGTGCTCTAGTGTCGGGTTGTGCTTAAAAAGTTTTTTGATTGTATCTATTTATTATACTAAATTTTTCCTGTATTCCTTAAAGGGGTCATCGGATGCTCATTTTCCACAAGTTGATATGAGTATTTAGGGTCTTAATGAAAGGTCTATAACATAATTTGGTTAACATTTCTCAATGGTAGTATAAAAAACAACCTTTTTACCTTGTCAAAAACAGCTCTGCAAACAGCAAGCCATTTTAGTGCATGTACCTTTAAATGCTAATGAGCTCTGCTTACTCCACCCCTCTCTTCTGTGGGGTCAGGTGATGCGTCGTTCTCATGAGACTGTAAATTTTAGCCATATTTAGCTGTGGAACTAACTAACTAACATTGGGTGACCCTACGTCCTCTTTTCCCCAGACATGTCCTCTTTTTGGACCTTAAAAATGCGTCCAGCCGGGATTTCTAAATCGCCCAAAATGTCTGGGATTCGGCTTTTGCTTTACAGTCATTGTGTGCGTTTTTGTATTAAAGCCCTGCGTGGGACTGTTTTCTTGATCCCGCTTCTGCTTAATTTCTGACCATTGCAGCCCGCTTCCGCAAACATTCTAATTTTGAATGTAGGTGCAGGAAAGGTTTGATGTCTTTTATTTTGAAATTTTTATTTCCTGTTTGGTAAGCACTTGGGCACAGGTGTATATTTACCTGTTAGTTTTAAAGTGTGGCAGGAAGGAAAGGGTGAGTAGCTGGAGCGCTCACTTTCTGTTGACCGTTTTATTTCGTTTGTCCAATTTCATTTTTTGTTTATTTTCCATTTTATACTTTACTGTCATCATTTATCTTCATTGTATCATCCTTGTAAATAAAACCTCCTGTTTTTGCATCGAAACACATCACGGATTCATTCCACTGCTTAGCCTCTTAGCGGATACTGGACACCACTACATTGAATATAATTTTCGCGCATCCAGGAGCCGCTGTCAATTTGCAGAGTTTTTAACAACTTTGGATGCAGATCGTGTTGGATGCAGGGATGCAAAATACTTTTTTTTTTTTGCACGGAATTAGGCTGATTTTAAACTGTTGCAGCGGGCTGATTTTCTCCCCTGGGTAAAGGTTAGAAATATTGCATAAATTACATTTGTCTGAAATGCTTGTATTGAAACATTTTGCTTTGTATTTATGATAAAATTGTGGTAGATGTTAAGTGTTTTGAATGACGGCCGCTGGTAGGAAGCCTTTTAGTGTTTATGATCAACCTGCATAACGGTGACTGTAAAATATGTATTTTAGGTATGGAAAAGACATATATTTTGAGTTTTAATATTTGGTATATGGTCATTGCGATAATGTGGGGGCTACAGTACGTTAACTCCCCTCAAACCCAAAAACACCCCCACCTGCGTCTGAATCCTGCCAAGAAGCTGAGAACGGTTTGATTTGAGAAAGGAATATTATTTAGGGATTTAAAAAAAAAAAAAAAAAAACACTGGGTGGATTTTTATCATTTTAAGGTGGATATATACAAACACTGCCAACACACATTTATGTTCAAACAACATGTAAAAGTGAATTTTGCATCCGATGATCCCTTTAAATACCCTGTCCCCATCATTAATGTGTGTGTGGTACAAAGTGCATAGTGCCTGTGTCTGAAAGTTAAGAATAACCAAAAAAGATACTGGAGTCTGTCAGGATTGGCTGTTTAAAGCTGTAAAAGTCATTTTCCTCTGTGCAGGGTCTGTGCAAGGCCCTTGTGTTAGCTTTAAGTGAATCCCCTGTTGCTGCTGGCTCTGAAGTGGAAAATGTACTGGTTCTTATTTAATAGGAAAATCAAGCAAACTGCTTATAAAATGGCCATTTATCATTCTCTGGCCCTAATTGGTTTCCTGTGTCCATGTGGTGCAGTAAATTGAATGTGTCCTTTCTTTTGCAGCCCAAGCGTTGCAAATGTAGTAATCAGCTGCGTTCAGCTCCAGTTCATATGGGCAGAGAAAATATCAAGCTAAACATGCAGACCACATTCCACTGGCAATTAATGCTCATTACGACTTCAAGGAAGAAAAATAGTCAGGTTGCTTTGTGCAGAATTTTTAGTCTTATTGGAGAAGTGATGCCAGGCTGTGTTGAGGTATTTTGCATTATTGAATGTCCATGGATGGCCTCATATACCAAGAACTGACCCTATGAGTAGTGAACTTGCAAAACTTCAACGGCATATGTGATTATACTGTAATTTGTATTCTTGTCGAATTGTCAAATATTGACTCAGCCCTAATTACTTTTTACAACACTCTGTGGGATGTATATTCCAGAATATTCCACAGGTTGTACAACTTCCTCTATGCGCCATATTTTTTCAGCAATGCATAGTTAACAGGTGGCACAAATCTTCCCATGCAAAGCTTTAGTGTTTATGTAGCAAAGTTATAATGAGGTCTGTAAGGGGACCTAGTAAGGTGGGCAAGATCATGGGGTGTCCCTTTGGATTTATTTGGCTATGTTTTGCACATGCACAACACAAAACTTGTGCCACTATAAGAGAGGTAATTGGTGGACTTGGTGCTGATAAAATAATATGGTTAAAACAGGCCCACGTCCTGCAAATTCCCAGGAATGCTGTGGAGTTAGTGAAACCACATGAAAACATAACAAAGCACACGTTCCACAAACTCATTAAGCAGCACCAGCAGAAGTCATTCATCATAGGCCCGTATGAGAAGGCTTCACACCCTTGGCGAAGACTCCGGAGGGAACCAGACGGGGCTCGTAGGTTAATGAAGGAAAGAGGGAGCTCCGGCAAGTCACAGGCTTGGCTCGCTGATGACCATTCCAGATCAACCTGGCCCACTTGCAGCTCTGGAGAAGGGTATGTGTCAAGACGTACAGTACCTCTACATTAGCTTCTACCACATGTTTGAGTCTGTCTTCTGGCCGGTGCAAGAACAAGTTGTCATTTTACAGGAATGTCCATATGGACTGTGTCTTGAATAGATTACAGGTGTGTATGGAGTCACTGAGTACTTTTGCACTGCATGCAATTATAATGTTTGGAGCTGTCAAGTACATGTCTATGTTGGATGTGTCTCTTTCCTGAGGATACACAGGATATTTTGAATTAGAGGAGACTGGGGTTAGTTGTCACCAGGGCTAAATTTCATTAAGTATAAAGTTTTAAAAGTCAAATTATGCAATTCTATGTTTTCTTTAGCAGTGGTTTTGTATATTGGTATCAAACACTTAATTCAAGAAAGATAATTTAAAATAAAATTATAACATTTTCATGTCTTTGCTGTAGCTATAACAAGTAAACATAATAAGCAAGCATTCAGGAAAGGGTTATACTTGTCATTGTAACCAATGGACATAAATTATAAAAATATATGTTTTTTTTTTTTTTACAATAATTAAAACATTAATACTGTTTAATGGCAGGTTCCATTGTGATAACATGCCGCAATATTGATTAACATGGACTCTTAGGCTTCAACAGTGGGTATATTCAACAGCTGTTTGTAATCAAGACTTTAAAGTATGTGCTTGAAATTAACTTTCGTAAATGAATGATGAATTTCACTGGAGAAAAAAGTGTGACAACTAGCCCTGCCTCCCTTAACTCTCATTTCTATTCATAATATGTATTTAGATCACAGTTTTAGAATATTTCCATCTTTTTTATTTTTGTCATGTGAAATACAATATTTGTTGACTGAAACAATGGATTGATATTTTTGTATGTAACTGTACATTTTTGATGTTTTCATAAATTGTTTTGGTAGTTAATGAACTCTTTAAACTTTTTTTTTTCCTTTAGGCTTTAACAGTGTATATAATCAACAGCTTTTTGTAATCAAGACTTTAAGGTATGTGCTTAAAATTAACTTAAAAATAAGTGAGAAATTTTCACTAGAGTAACAAACTCCAGTCTCTCCTGTAACTCTTGTTTTCTCATAGCA
The DNA here is from genome assembly GCF_018340385.1 of Cyprinus carpio. NCBI lineage: Eukaryota > Metazoa > Chordata > Actinopteri > Cypriniformes > Cyprinidae > Cyprinus > Cyprinus carpio. The sequence continues at coordinate 22,057,698 of NC_056605.1, read as the reverse complement.
ATATCTGTCTTTTTTTCTTTCCCTCACTCTTTGAGAGAATCTATCATTGGATATCATGGAACGAATTAAGTCTAGTCACAAAAGGCTTATGCGAATTCGGTTGTTGTTGCGACATCACTAAGCAGGCTGTAAACACTGCATAAACATTGTTTGGAAATTGGAAAGAACAAACATGGTAAGAGGCATGATGATGAACAGCTCATGGTTTGCTTGTTGCCCTGCTAGGTCACACAATTGTGTTTCTTTTTACCCTTTTTTACCAGCCTTAATGCTAGTTTACAGCCAAAGGGTAATAACTTCAGAATAGGGCGTTCTTTCCATGCAAGTATGAATCTCAACTAGCCAGGGCCCAAGTCCATTGCAGCATATACTGAATCCTAATGGTCGGCTAAGAAAGCCTGACAGCAATACTTGACATGGGCATTAAATCATTGCCCCAAGGAATCCTCCATCCTGCACCTCCTGACAGGAACACTGTCATCTCTGCCAGGGCATTTCCTATGCCTCTTGACAACACTGGATCTGAATTAGTCATTGCATTAGATGTAAATTGGTGCTGTTCAAGGATAATAATGAGCACCAAGATACATGTCACTGTCACTGACATGACGCCATTTTGATACTGTCTCCCACCGGTTTATTATGTCTAATGGTATTCAGGCCGCGGCTGGCCAGAAAGTTTATTTTCAGTTTATGCACTTGTATTTTTGTGTTTGTTTGGACACTTCTCTGCACAAAGTGTCCATAGCGGAGCTCTTCTCAGAGGGTCAGTCTGGCAGTGTTTATCCAGCTGTCTGCATGATGGCTGACGGCTTCCCACTTGACATGGTTTGGCATTAAGGCTGACTAGCCAACAAGTCCGACTACATGGGCAGCTCCATGCCACAAACTGGCATCACTTCCACTGCGAGGTGAGACCAGACTATAGCTGTTGGCATTGCATTATTCACCGTGCGCATATGATCGCAGCCATATCATTGCTGGCTTATGTTTAAATCTAGCCTATCAATCAATCATGCACAAACATATGTATTTGTAAAAAAAAAAAAATGGCAGCTGTGACATTCTCCCATTGCCTTTTTTTTCTGCACCGAGCTGGTTTACGAGCTCCAGCAGTTTAATGTAGATGGCTGTGGGTTATTATTAATTAGGCTCAAATTATAACTAAGTGCAGTGTAATTAAAATCTGATAAATATTTGATGCTATTTTTATTACGATAATCGCAGCCTCGTTAATATGTAAGCAATGCACTCCAAAAATCATTATTTCAAATTGTTTTTTAGTTTTTTTCGTTGAGGGTTTTCTCCCCCCGTCGAACGGCTGACAGACACACTTTTTCATTGAAAAGAATGAAGGGCATAAACCGATGGTTTGAGCGAGATGGACAACATGTGCTTTATATGGAGAGAGGGAGGTCTTCCTGCCAGACTCCTAATTGAGGCCATTTAGCAAACATACATTCAGGAGGCTGAATGCTGAAGTATGAGCCAGAGGCTCTGTTGAACCATTAGCATGTATTCCCAGTTGCTCAAGTTAGCGAAGAAAAAATAGAGGTCTACCACTGAAATAATGTCTGCCAATTACCGCAGTACATAGTAGATAAGGATGTGTTTTACCGCTGAAAACTGACAAAATCTGCTGGTGTGAGAAACCGCCTTTGCAACCGCGCTGGGAGTGGAGACTGTGATCAATATCGGTCAGCCTTGTCCTCTATCAGGCTTATCCAGTATTCAGCTAACCGCTGAGTGCTGTTTTCGTGCACTGTAGCTCATAAACTTTATGAGTGCTTTTCCTAATAAAATACGTAGTGCAAGAAGCCGTTCTGCTCGTAAGGTGTAAAATCAGGGTGGCCTCGTAGACCTGTGCCGTGCTCGGGTAGAACTGAGGTAGAACACTGATGAGTTCCTGGGAGCAGTCAGAGGGCAGAACATGACTTTTGTCAGATTCCCAAATGGAAGGGAAAAATGTGTCCAACGGTGAACAAAGGCGATTCGTCTCTACGGAGTTTGCCCCCACATGATTTCAGGTCTAAGTTGTCCTATCACATGTCTGAGTTAATTTCGTGCAACAGTGCAAGACTATGGCAGTTCTGTCAGATTTATGTGGAAGTTGTAGGTTTCAATTCTGGAGATTCATTTCTGCAGGCTAGCACATGAGCACTTGAAAAGCTGTGAGATCTCCCTTTTCAAACATTATCATCCTCCTGTTGTATAGATTTTCCTCCCTGACGGCCAGCATTTGAAGAATTTATTTTTCTTGCTAATTACATGACAATATGATGGATTTTTTTTTCCCCAATGCAAACGCAGAATCAAGTAGATGGTACTGAAAAAGGTACGCTCGCTCTGCCCTTTATGTGTGCTTTCCTGAAGAATGTGCTGATTGTGTTGCCTTGTTTTTTTTTAAGATGTTGCTGAGCTTTGAAATCCCATCCTCTTGTGTCTCCTGCTGTTTCCCTGTGTTTTAAGTATCAGTCATACAGGTTAGGTAATGCACAATAGCGACTTGGATGGCATTGCGTTTACGATGGAAAAACTTGTTCTCTTCCAACTCTAGCACTCTGTGTAAGTGAAATTGACATGTCTTTCAATACATACTGAAAGTGTGTTATTGAAAGAGACGTCTTTTATTCTCTAGACCTTGCATCACATTCACTTGGCCACATACTCTGATCATTGTTCTCCGTAGGGGAGGCAGGGCAAATTCAGCAGACTCGGTCTAATAAATAAATAAACAAACGAACAAATTGATTGATAAAGTATGTGTTCTAAAGTTTACTTTTTTGGCATGAAAAGTTTACTGCTTTTTTCTGAGGCGTTATCAATATTCAGCCTCTGTTTTAACATGTGAAATGGGGTCATCGCATAAGAAAGACAATCATGCATCCAGTATAAAATAAGAAACCTGTACACCGCCTAGATTCACCTGCTCTTATTAATATTTAAGCATTTGTGAGAGCCAAAAGTTGACGTTGGTCTTTGAAGGTGCCCTTTTGAAACTAATTCTATTCAGAGGCAGTTTTTTAAAAACCTTTTTGTTTGTGCTGTGCACATTCCAAACAACTCCTTTAGAGTTCAAATAATCTTCTGATGTCTATAACTCACTATAAAATATGTATAATGTTCATACATATATAAGCTTGGGGTCATAAAATGTTTTAATGTGTTTAGAAGCCTGTATTAATTAGATCAAAAATACAGTAGAAAAATAATATTGTGAAAATGTTTTAATGTTTTTGGAAGTCTGTATTAATTTGATCAAAAATACAATAGAACAATAATATTGTGAAATATTACTACAATTTAAAATAACTGTTTTCTGTTGTTAATCTATATTAAAATGTAATTTATTTCTGTAATTTTTGTACGATAGTTAATAATAGTTTTTATAGGTTTTAAATGCTTAGTAATAAAATACATAGTGCAAGAAGATGTGGCTCAAGAAACATTTCCTATTATTATCAGTGTTAAAAACAGTTAATTTTTTTGTAGAAACCTTGATACATTTTCTTCATGTTTCTTCGATGAATAGAAAGTTGAAAAGAATTGCATTTATTTGAAAGAGAAACGTTTTTAACATTAATGTCTTTACTATTTGTTTTAACACTTTAATATGCCCTTGCTGCACAAACATATAAATAAATAAAAAAAATCTTACCGGCCTCAATTCTTTGTGTTTATAAGACTGGAAGAATATTGTAACAAGCATGCTACAGTATGTGTTGTTTTCTCTGGGGATGTGCCTATACTTTTATGGCACATCCCCATTTTGCTGGTATTTGCACTGTTTCTGTGGGTGTAAGTTGTTGCTTATTGACATTAATTTTAATTTGTTCTGTTCCTCTTGCGTTATCTTATTATTCTCTGTAGCTAACAATTGGATAACCTTTATATGTCTGACTTTAGATTGACCAGTTAAACTGCATTTTTCATATTGTTTTAAAAATGATATAGTTTAGTTTATGTTTTCAGCTTGGGTTAGTGTCAACCCCTGTTCACACTGACAGTGATGAAATCACAGGAGGTCACCAATGCATTACGATGGCAGCCGTAGGCAGCATATCTGCAGTTGGTAGTTGCTGTATAACAATTGCTGCTGCTTATCTGCATAAAGTTATACTTTGCTCATGTCACCAGAAATGGCCAACTCTTGCTGAAAAAAAAAAAGAATGGCTTGTTGCTGCAAATTGCTGTCATTGTGAACATTACTTCTGGTGTGTTTCAAAAAAGCTGGATATATACTTTTTATTCTTGATGTGCTGTATTTTGAACTACTGTCTTTTTTTCATACAGTATATGCAGAGAGAAGTTTCAGTACCATCTGAATGGTCTTCTCAAGGCCTGGATGTGCAGGTGCAGCAGGCAGCGCATGAGAGTGATGGATCTGGAACTGGAAGCAGTGAGGTGAGGGTAGGGCCTCGTCTCTCTCCCTGAGATGTGCCTGAGATGCTGATACAGGAAGAATCTGACACATGTCTTCCTCACGCATTTTAATGAGTGTACTGCTTCTGTGAAGCTATTAAACGAAATGAACCATTTGAAAGTGAATTTTAGATTTCCGGTCAAAGCGCTCTCTTCCGAGAATGGGTGAGGGGATTGGCGATTGTCGAGTGCCCCTCTCCTACCCCCCAGTATCCACACTAGAACCTCTCGCACACAGCATGGATGATCAAAAGAGGCCAACGGCGGACGACCATTATGCCAATGACACTTTCAGTAAGAGTCTGGAGAACAAAATGACATGACAGCCATTAGGGTTTGAAAGTGGGACTTTAAAGGGAGGCTGAAGGATGAATGTCAGGAGGGAATCAAAGGGAGAAAGTTAAATCTTCATAACGTTCGCCGCTCTCCACGAAAAAATAAGTTCTTCGCAAACTAGCTCCCATTCAAGTCCAAAAACAAGAAGACGAGTGTGTCCGTGTAGAATAAAGCAGACGAGGAAGTTGAGTCTAGAGGTTCAGACATGAAAGCTAATAGGGCAACGAAACTCCATTGTGCAGGTGGTTGATCATTAGCGGACAGGTTTTTTAGTCAGTGAGGAGATGCACAATGATATGCTGTGCACAAGTATCAGCTCAAATGATTTGCTGGCTTTTAGACATGAAGTTACGGAGAAAAGAAAACATTGCCAAACAAAACTGCCAAGTTGAAAATCAATTGGATAGAACAATGAATTCTGAGCTGCTTCCCCAGGCCTTTTTCTACTTCTAAGCCTCCTTTTTAACTTAATTGCCAGCAAAATCATAGGCCTCTGCGTTCCGTAATGCCGTTTGTGCAGTTTCTAATTCCCCTCCTCAGTCAAATGCCACATTGTGCCAACGAACGTGTCTGATCAGCTGGATTTTCTGGCGCTGTCCATGCGGCTCATCTCTCCCTGCCAGTGGAAGGAAAAATGCATCTAATGTGTCTCCATGTCACATAATCAAGGATTTTAGAGTGTAAATCTTTGATCTGGGAGAACATTTTCTGATAGGATCAACCCCCCACCCCCCTCTTGGCTGAAGTCTTCTGATCTCCCTCCAGTTACTGGTGTCAAATGAGTCTGTTTACAGGCTGATTGGATGAGTGCTGTACTGACAGTGCACCTCCCTCTCCCTGGAAAGCCTCATTCCATCCTCGGCCACCGTCGCACCGATGGCGAGGGCCCCGGCACACACAGCTGGAGCTGTTTGGAGCCGCTTCAGAGCCAGTTGTAAGGCGGCCAAGTTGGGGTCTCGAGGGCCTTCTATCTGGTGTGACAGGGCAGGCTCTGGGGCTTGGCTGACAGAGTGCGAGAGAGCCCGCAAACCTTACAGAGCCTCACAAATCTTTTATTTATCAGCCTGCTCGGCTCACATTTGCAGTAGTTAGTTAATATGCAGACTGGGCTCCAGGACTTCAAATGGCGCTGTGGAGTGAAGCTGGCTGGATATTAGGGGAGGGGAAGTGGGGGCTCCTCAGCCAGGCGTCCCACTGAGAACTAAAGGGGGGAGGAGGTCACTGTCCGGCTGCAGGGGAGATCTGGGGCTCTCGTCTCGTTTCAGCATCTTCATGTTCATTGCTCCCATCATCATCATCATCATCATCATCATAATGAGAATCCCAGCTTGCTTGCGATGCAAAGGAGATCTTAAGAACCATATGACTTGCATCATCACTGATTTCTATGCTGTTTGCATGCCCTTAAGGGCAACTCCTGAGGAATTTGTTTTTACATGCAACAAACGAAGCTTGCAATTAATGTTTCTTAATTATTCCAGACCAGCATAAAGGTAATGAATGCGTTAAAGGGATAGCTCACACAAAAATGAAAATTGTGTCATTTATTTCAAACCTGTATGCCTTTCTTTTTTCTGCAGAACACAAAATATTTTGAAAGATGATCGAAATATGTTTTATATAGATACAAAGTCAACAGAGTCCAAAACAACACTGAACCCCATTGACTTTTATTGAATAAAAGTTATTTATAAAATATTTAAATACAAAACATTTTCTTTCTTGTTCCATTTTCTTGTTTTATTGCAACCATGGAGTGTCGCGACTCATGTTTCACTTGTACTTAAGGATTCTGCAGTGCTGTACCAGGTGCACTACTGAGCAATTTTACTATATCAGAAAAGTCTTACATATGGCACGGGTTATGTGATCCAAATGTCAAAATGTATTAGTTTACAAACGATGCACTTTGATAAAAGTGTTTTGATAGCATAATATTGCACAAGGAACTATGCCAAAAAAAATGCTTTTATATTAATCAATCTGTAGTCTTATTCAACCCCTGAAATTATAATTTGTGGATGTTTTGCTGCCAAATCATATTTTTTCAGTGCTTTGCAGAAATGTAGCCAGATTCACAAATTTCCATTGAGAATGGGTTGGAACTTTTCCTTTAAAAGTAATAGGAAAGCATGTGCAGTCCTCATTTGCATAGTCAATGTCAAGCATTAGCATGAATTCTGGGATATTCCGTGCTGCCATCTAACGTTTTGATATGTGAGTGCATTTGGGCTGACGCTAAGTATAAGTAATCAGTGCTGGGAAAATATGTGTAAGATGTCTGGATTAGAAGCAATGCTAATAATAGTTTTTTTCATTCAAGCCTTGACTAGAGTCAAAATATCAACATTTTATTCTTTCATTTACTAGAAAGTCCTGTAAAGAAAAACATTCTGTTTCAGGGAGACAGTTTCAAGCTAAAGGCTGGTCAAAACAGAGCTCCGCATGACATTTTCTTCAAATTTATGGAGTAACAGCATGTCACACTGAATTGTCATGCGATGACACCAATTTGACGTGATGGCTCTTTACGGCTGTCCCTTTCCTGTCATATAGTGCATGCACAGCAGATACAAGAGTTCAACAAACGCTCCAAAGGGGCTGTCTCATCGCTTACAACGCCACATACACGGACATTGACGCAAGCGAAAGCCTTCACCAGCCCACCGAACGTTGAGAAAACAGACTTGACAACAAATTTATAAGATGTAAAATCTCCAACACGCACATGAACGCACGTTTTATTCAGTATATATATGGTACAAACGCTACACCATTAAGACCGACCACTCATCGGGCCACTGGGAATTTAGAAAGAGGTGAAACTGTGCAGCCTTTCTATGGCGTTCATGGGAACACAGATGCCAGTTGCACGTCTGTGCTCAGAGCAGCCAATCTCAGCAATTATTAACTAGGTGGCATGGGGAGCGCTGCTTAGGCTGTTCAACAGCTCCCTGAGCTCTTTAAGGAGCTCAAGACATATTTTCCAGCAGGCCCTCTGGAGCATCGCTCTTCACACATACGCACTCTCCCTCTCTCGCCTTGTCACTCGTCCCTCTCCTCCTTATTTCTCCGGTTGTGTCCTCTTGGATCCAATTTGCAACTTAGCATCACCCCTGTTTGCTGGTTTTCTTCTGGTCTTATCTTATCTTGTTACACACTCTTCAGGCTTTGTGGTTAAATTATGTATTAAGGTCAATGTCAAAACATGGAAGATATGTAATCTACAGGGAGTTTCCTTTTATTCATTATTACAGTGAAGGCTGAGCACAACTGTCAGAGAGCCGAGGATGTGCGCAGTATGGAAGCTTGCTGCACAGCGGGGCTCTTCATAGCCCCCTCTCCCGCCTCTCTCCCAGGACAGACCCCTTGATAGATTTACCCAGCTAACCCATCTCACTTGAAAAGTTCTCTCTTCTCTGCTCCAATCTGAAAGCTGTCAAGCGCACCTATATAGCGGTGTCATTTATCTAAAGGAAGACGCACGCACTTGAGACGCGGGAAGATGTCATCCGTTCAGTTGCGTTTTGGGATCTTCTAACGGGGGACTTGCAGTTGGCTTGCGGGTGGGAGGCGCTTTCTTTTTGGGAGGATCTCGAGGAATGTGACACCTTTGTATGTATATATATCTCAAATTAAATTAAGTGACGTTGGGAATGGGACGTCTCTGCTGCGTTTTGTACTGCTCGTGCAAACGTGACCCCCTGGCGGGCTCATGTCCGCTGTAGGATCCGGGACCTAGACTGATGGGTAAATCCCATTTCTGCGGCATGCTTAGCAAAAAAAGAAAAAAAAAAGCTTGATAAATTTGAGCCAACTCTCTCTGGGGCAAGCATAATTATTTTCTGATTAGATTCATTCAGTTATACTTTGGTCCTTTCCAGAGCCACCGGCATGCCTGGAAGAAGTGCACTCAGTCATGCTAACAATTACACAATTAGCTGTGCAGTGCAAACCATGCAGGGAAATTCAGCTCCAGCTAACAATCCACCCTCCTACATGCATCGACCATAACAATTATCATTTGTGGGGTTTTATGGTTCTCTGATGCTGATGGGGGTTGGAATAATGTGAGTTCACCCCTGATGTTTAACCCACCCACTCCTCTCTCATTATTTCTGCTCCATTGTGAATACCATAAACGTCTCGATAACCGCAATGATAAACAGTTGAGACCGAGAAACAATTGTTTCCATTATGGGGAGAGTAATTGAGAATATCCCTTTCTCAGTGCTTTGTAGATGCTCTTCAGGGACACATTGTCCAAACGGTCAACAGCAGCGATATTTTTTCATTTAGATTCACTTGTGAATGTGATTACTTACGGAAGGATCCTTACTGGCTCTCATTATGCCTGTAATATAAAATCAAGCTCTTTATTTTATATTGTACAGACACTTTCAAACACAATTACGTCAATGTAGAATCTAATATTAGCTGTCAATTACTGATTTTCATTATATCTTCCTTTGTTTTCCTCATGAACAAATCCTGTAGGTTTGGAACAATGTGAGAGTGGGCAAATGATGACAGAGTTTTCATTTTTGGGTGAACTATGCAACGTAGCAGTGTAGTGTCTGACTGCCACCCTGCGAGACTCATTTGGCGACACCATAAAAACGTTTTAGATGTTTATGTATTTGTTGACTTGAATACAGCCATGATGCAATTATAATGATGCAATATTTACAGTCGCTAAAATGCGCTCAATCCACCACCCAGACTCAGTGAGCCCGAACTTGTTCTTGCTCAACATGGCGATGCAATGCAGCACCTCTCAAATGACACAAATTTGTTTCTAAATACCAAGTTTCTGACACGGAGGCCAGGGAGAAGTCTGACATTTTTTTGCAGACGGTGGACCTCCTATACATACTTGATCTCATGTCTCTCTGGAGCATTAGCATCTCTTTGTTTTGCTGAGTAGTTTGATGATAAACCCTCTGTAGCCGAGCCAGAATTCTCAGCAAGCTCACGACCCATCCTGAGGTTTTTTCACAGACCCGATGTCCGCAATGAGCATGCATTTTAAATTAAAGTTAGATGAAAAAAAAAAACCTTCTCATCTGGCCAAATGCATAATGAACGTAGCCTGCTGAACTAATCACGCTCGTCCAAAGCAACAAGACAGGCGATAGACGCCAGAGATAGAAGCCACGTTTTCTTTTTATCCTTGCTTTCTCTCCTCTCGTCTTAGTGGAGTGATAGCACCGTTGCGTTCTTAACCTCGCGTGTAGAGCGTGGAAAATAACTTGTGACTTGTAAGCCTAATTAAGGAATCCTCCCTGACCTGCACACCCAGGCCTCGTCAGAAATCTAACACCAGAGCTGATTCAACATGAGCTACACACCGGGCAGGACCCAGCACTAATGAATACTAATGAATAATAATTACAGGCTCTTTGGCACCCAGACACACTGCAGGGACAAATGCTAATACGCTTTAAATGTACACCGCTAGGAATGACTAGCGGGTTCAGCATGCGGCAGATTAGCCGAAGGGCCGATGCAAACTCAAGGTGAAGGATGAAACATTTCTCGCGGACGAAATTATGAGCATATTGGTTTGTTTTTCGGTGATGTGGGCGAAGCCATTGATCTAGAGAATTTAGGCCACATGAGAGCAGACGAATCTCGGGATGTGGCGCTCCTAGCGTGTCTGTTTGTGACACCTTTTAATTGGCAGCATTAGAGCTCATCAGCGAGCAGACTGTTGTTTGTGAGAGCGCTCTCTCCTAGCGCTTTTGTACTCGTTCTCGCATGGCAGGGAAATTAAACTTTGTGGTGTTATTTTTTTCCCCACTGTTTATTCTTTTGATCTGTGTGTACATTATTCGCAGCTCTTTGAATTTAAATTTCACTGTCATGTTTCTCTTTTCATCACACTGATGGTTGCAGCTCTAATAATATTCAGCTTTTAAGTCACTGCAGAATGTTAATTAGATTCTCTCTTTTTTTAATTAATACATCCCTGCAGGTTTCCTTATCAAATAATTTTTACCACCGTAAAATCACGCACTTTGTGTCAATAAATTACTGTAAGATCTTAAAAATAAAATGACACTGAAAACAATAAGGTGTATGGGAGCTATGTTTACATGCGCAGAATATTGCTTAATGTACTGCATATGGGATTCAGAAATGTTCCCTTCCAAATCTAACCCGAGAAGTCATAATGCTTAGCATGCTCTTGCGAGGTTAGTCCAATGCGGTTACCTTACACTTGTATTGCTGGGTATTAGTGCTAATGTGTGTTGCTCCGCCTCCCTAAATGCTAGTGTTGTCCAGCAGCTTCTACCGTCCCATCTGTCATCTTCAGCAGTGAGCCAAGGATTCTGGGATAGAGGAGCCACGTACTGGGCTGTGATAATGAAAGGTCACAAAGGGGGTGGAGTGTTGAAATTGCTTTACTTTACAATGAAACATGCTCAGCCCGAGCAGTGCCATACCCGAGGAACGCAGTCTGAAGCAGAGGTAGAATTTCAAATGGTTTCATGGCCGCTGAGGCGATAGATTTTTTTCAGCACTGCACTGAATGGAAGATGGCGAAGCCCATTAGGCATTCACGTGGGTTTTGGGTTGTCACATTTTGTATATTTTTCGTAAGTGAAAATTATTTGTTCTTGTAGTTTCGCTGATTGGCTTAATTTTTCTAAAATCCTGTGAAAAGTTCATAGTCTTGATTAAATCAAATTGAATTTTCAGTGCTTATGGCAAATATAATCTCTTTGCAGTTTATTTGTATATATTTTAACTTGATTATAACTATTTGAATTTGGAATTAACATTTTATGTTTTTGACATTTAGCACCATTTTCTGTTTTTATCCTAATGCAGTAAACACTGCATGTCAGCAAAATGCACTTTGTGTTTCAGTTTAAGGTAATGGGCTTCCACATATTTATTATAAAAATTTGGTTATATGCATTTATATAAATAAACCTGCCTTCAGTGCGAAGTATCAAAAAATAATTTGGAGAAGTTTCTCCCAAAAATATGTGGCAGGAAAAAAAAGAGCAGAAACATTTCACTGTGCTCACTGAAGAAAACTGATATTCACAGACCAAAATATATATATATATATATATATATATATATATATATATATATATATATATATATATATATATATATATATATATATATATATATATATATATATATATGTTTGGTGTTTATTATACTTTATAATGAACTGATTCACATCTTGCTGAGAGGTAATTAATACGGGGAAATCTTGAATTAAAGATGTAAATCTTGACACTTTGGCAGGGGGGCCGGTAAGGGACAGTAGTCTCCAAGGCCTGAATTATTCTTAGCATAGACCAATTAACACCATGTATCTTCTTTTATGTTCAGTTCAATTAAAAGCCTTTACGGTTTTTAAGTTCTTTTCTTCTTTATAGTTGGAGAGTGTCAGAAACACAGATCAAAGGCAAACGCAGCAGTCCGTGCACCATAGGTAAATCTGCTTTGCATAAGAATCTGCATGTTGCTACGAAGGTTTTCATTCCAATTTTGCATGAATTAAAAAACAGGAAGGGAGCAGAAATGAGGGAGAGAACCCACAAAGCAGTCTATTAATCTGCTCTCAAATCTCCCTATATCTACTACTCTGACAGCTGAGTACCTCGATAGCTCAAACCCCAGTAGACCGACACCGGCTGTAGAGAACAATTGTACTTTTTGTCATTCCACGACCGTTCCCTGTGTTTTATTTTGATTTGCAACCGAGCCGGCCAGGGTTGAAAGTAAATAAATGGGCCTAAATAACTGGATCGTGTCATTTTTTTAAACACTTGAGTTAAAGATAACGATTTGCAGTTTATTTGTTAATAGTGATAAGGGATCAACAAGCTGTTATTTGTGTTATTTTTGGAGGCAACCAATAAAAGAGTGTTTGTTTCTGTCCTCTTCATTCTTTTGTGTTTTATTTTGCTTTTTTATTGGGCTGACAGTTGTGTTTTTTTTATCACGGGGGGTTCTTAATTGTTGTTGTTGTTATTTATTATAAAATGATGATGCTGTTTTTTATTTTTTTTGTTGTGGGGAGTGTCATGACTGCTTTATGCTTATATTTATTTTACATAGGCCACTGTCGATTTCATTCTTAATTATGCTTTTCAGGGAGATGGATGGTTTCTTGAAAAGATCTCTGCTGCATGCTGTTTTAGAATCATCCAGTGATATGGTATGGTCAACATATATCATAATCATATTGAGAGATGACGTCCAGGGAGGGGCACAGCCTCAGGGTGGATAGATGCTTTCAGGGCAACATAATAACACAAACAACCTGTTTTTCAGCACCCCTAATTGCTGCGCTTTAATTGTATTAAGCAGTGAAATATCAATAAGTCAATGGGCAAATGAACTGGGCAACTATGAGCAATGACTGTTTAGTGTTGCTCTGTATTATTCTATTGATGTTCCACTAACGGCCGTCCTTGAGATATTGAATGCTATTCAACTCAGGCGCTGACATCATAATAGAAGGCAGCATTGAGCAGTCTGGCCGTGTGGACAGTCGCTCTCTGCGGCATGTTTTTCTCACTTGTAGACTTGCCTTTGGAAGCCTACTTTTTAGAAAAAAATAGTTTTATGAAGTGTGCATTTGGACTTTTATATGAATAATAAAAGTTATTTTATCTAAAAAAAAAAAAATCTATTTTCATCTTTTCATATAATTTACTGTCCTTATTCATAGCTAACATTCATTGTGCAGCTGATGTGTCCCAGATTGTCTCTTAGCTGTGAGATCTGGTTATATGGAACCGTTTAATGACACAAGACAAGAAATTGTAAATATATAAAAGTGTAATTAAGACCATTACGTAAGCTGAATTATTCAAGAATCAAATGTTTCAGCTTTCTGGACTTATATAAATATATAGAGCAGACCAGGACATACAAATGTTGCAACAACTACATTATTTTTAGGCAGAATTACACAAATATTTGTTTGAATTCTATCTTAGAAAAATAATGTTAATTCTGTCCTCCAAACTACAATTAAGCCTACAATTAAATTTTTTAAGCTGTGTTGTGACATCATAAATCAACTAATATATATCAATACATTGTATCCGAATATAATCTGACATCATTAGTATCATTCACAGTTTTTCTTTCTGTTTCTTTAATTTTTGTGTGCTTGATAATTGTTTATCATTTTAATTTTGCTGAAAAGTCATTAAATAGAATATTTAATGCTAGGCTCACATTGTGACAACCAGCGCCACTACAATGTCAACATGCGCTCAATTAAATGTATTTTTTTTGGCCAGTAACACTGGAAATGTTCAATACCCATTTGTAGTTAAGACTTTAATAGTTGTTCACAGAAATAACCTAAGAAATATAAAATAGTGTATATAAAATATAAAACAAACATGGACAATTAGACCCAATGTGCCCTAAATATGGCATATATTTTAATTTCAGGACAAAGAAGCAGTCAGTGACCCTGTCTCACTGGTAATAAGTTTGACAGAAAGGCTTTTAATGTTTGATATCTAGAGATATGTAAAAAGCCATGTGAAAAAAAAATGTTGTCCGTTTGTTCTTGACCCACTATTTTTTAAGAATTTGTATGATGTGTGTTGTAATAAAAGCTTTGATGTTTTTATTTTTTCTATGGCAAGTTTATTTTAAGCCTATTTTAGTGCTCTTTCACCTTCATGTGAGTGTTGACAATTGCCATTTTAATCTAATGTTCAAAGATTTTTTTATAAGATAGAGGCCTAATTCAAATATCAAAATATTTTGGCAGGAGTGATTTCTTTGTTGGTTTGTTTTCCTAACCTCGGTGTCTCTAAGTATTATTAAGTAAAAATCTTTGCTCCGTTATCTGTTTGAAGATATAAATAGCGTGTACTGCCATCTAGTGGAGTAATTATACAACAGCGTTTTTCAATTGATCTTCAGACACTGTACGTGCTAGTCATTCAACTTCTGACGAGCTGTTCCCGTGACAGTACACACATTTTTACTATAATATTCAATCAGGAAACAAACAGGCTTAGGCTGTGAAAAGTTGGCAAATATTTCTGGCACTTGTGTAATCAAATTATGTATAATGGTGCTGTGGCTGAAAACAATTTTAAGAAAGCCGAAGTTGATCTGTATCAACATGCGTGTCCTTTAATTGTCTCGCAATTTGAGTAAACAAGAACAAAGAACAACGAAAACGAGCAAAACATGTTGCAAATCAAGCATGCAAATAAGAGGATTTATTCGCATATCCTGCGTGCACTAGCACAGTGGGAATCAGTCAGGCTTGTTCTCGATGGCCCTCTTTTTCCCTGCTGTGAACAACGTGCTCTGTCAGTGATTAGCAATAACACAGACAATGAATGTAATTTCTGTAGGAGGGCAGAGGTGCAATATCAGACCTTGAGTGAGAACACGTATGCGCACACATTTCTGTTGTCTGTGCCTCCCATACACAGGTACAGACAGTTTAAGACATGTTTTTGATATTTCACATCTGAGTGATTTCATGCAGCCTCCTGCAGATGCAGATTTTCGCAGATGCTTAAGAAGAGCAAAGCAGGCCATCACTGCAGTCTTCACTGTCTACATGCTGCACAGGTACACATGCTGCCTGCTCCTGGGGTTGCTAATGTAATTGCTTTACATTGATTCTGTCCGACTAGACGGCTTGTTTTCATCCTTTTTCAGGGAGCAGTGCCAAGGCTTTAGCCTCTTGTGATGTGAAAAGTATGTGTCCTTTTCAGCACATATCAAACAGATACTTCCTCACATGATACGATGGCTACTATCCTCGAAAAGGTTTCTCATTTTACCATACAGTCAGCCATATCTGTTTCCATGGTACCGTACATTTGTAACTGAAGCACTTTGAGTGGATTGACTCACGGCCTAATTATAAGAACCAGATCTTTACATCCCAGACGTCACGACAAACGTCTCTGAGAAGGTGAGGTGGAATAATGTTTTAGGAATAAGACAGAACAAGTTTCCATGAGATCATGCGATCTGACAGACACAAGGCCCCTGAGCTGCAGATATATATATTTCCATAAAGCGTTAAAATTTTGAAAGAAGAAAAAAAAAGAAAAAACACTAGTAAATTTAAGAATTAATTACAAAGAAAATTATACATTTACATGTATATATGCTTTTCATTTTAGGTAATAATATAGGCTATATACATATACACACACTCAATCTACTGTATATACACAGAATCCCATACTGTATTATATGTATGTAATGTAAAATTCAACATATATATATATATATATATATATATATATATATATATATATATATACACACACACGCACACACACACACATACACACACATATCTCTGCACATGAACCAGATGGAAACACTTGTTAGGCTGTATTTTTGAGAACTTTTTGAATTTTTATCACACGTAGCGAAGATGCTCACAAATTAGATCCTGCTGTGGTCAAAGGAGACATTCTTTGGCAGAGATAAAGAGAATATTGCCTCTATTGAAAGATCACAGTTTGCTTCCTTTGATAAGAATTTTCATGCTCATTAAAAAAATTACGTTTCAGTGTGTGATTAATTTCATGACAAATTGTGGCCCGTTTAAAATAATAACATAATTTCTCACATTAAATGGTTATTATTAATACTTAGGCAGAAAAAGTAATTCAACACAGTATTACGGGTGACAATTTGCCTCATGTTCAATTCAAGCTATAATTTTGTGGGCCATTAATGGTTGTTAATTGCAGTCTCTTTCATTTTATTGCAATTTACTTTTTTTTCCTGTGCATATCGGTGAATAGAAGTTGCTTTTTACCTACACAAAAAGCTAGATCAGCTGTATAATGTATAACTTAAACCTGGTCTGTCTAATTGGATTGGATGAAAAACAATTATTTAAAGATTAATAGCAGACCTCTTTGTTTCTGTTCTGGCTATATAAACTATTGCCTTTTAGTTTGTCCTTTGTACAGATCATTCATATTCTAAAAATCTGAACTTGAGCTGCGCTAAGCTCAGACTGTAGCCCTGAATAACAGCGTTTATGACATTTAAACTGTATTTATACTTCCATTGATTTTCGTGA
The DNA here is from genome assembly GCF_018340385.1 of Cyprinus carpio. Taxonomy (NCBI): domain Eukaryota; kingdom Metazoa; phylum Chordata; class Actinopteri; order Cypriniformes; family Cyprinidae; genus Cyprinus; species Cyprinus carpio. Next base: position 22,040,864 of record NC_056605.1, on the reverse strand, counting down.
TGCAGAGGTGAGTTAAATTCTCAATCTACACCTTGTCACTCACATCAATGAGATATTACACCACTGTAAATACATCTGAACCGCAACTACCACAGTCTGCCTAAGCATGGCTCTACTGATAACTATGATGGGAGTTGTTGGACTGATTCTTCACGCAGTCAAATCCAATGCCTTCTAATCTTCTCCTGCTTTTTCTGAATTATTCAAAGAGATCTTGAAGCAACAGAGGCGTCTCGACAGCGAGCAAAGCTCCCTATGAGAGAGCTTCAGATAATGTGAAATGAATGATGAAATTCTGGGAGCTGAAATGAAAGAGTGATGTGATGCGTGTTCAAAGGTGGGGCCTGGGTCCCTAGGCCCCTGGGGGCTCAACCAGCCTCTTTTACCTTTTTTAACCAGGGATGAATATGCTGTAACTTCTTTGGCAAAATTAACCTAAACCTATTTCCACATTCACGTGGCATGTCAGGGAAAGAAACGGCTCTTTGTCCAGCATTATGGGGGGAATCGCATGACTTTTCTTCTCATGTTTGAGGAAAAAAAACCTAGATTGAAATCTCAAGTCAATTAATAGATGAAACACATTTTTCTAAAATAGGTTACTCATTTTTGTAGGAAGCATTTAGGGGGCAATTTAGTTAATGCATGAAATAATTTATGCCATGATGTAATGTCCATTCCTTTTTATCTTGAAAGAAACTGGCTTATCTGCCTTTAAATACAGTTAATAGCACATCAACAAACAAATAGCTTTAAACACCGCGATGTTCTTCGATTAATATTGATGACATGCTACTTGACCTTGATACTTGAGTGTGATTAAATAAAATAATAAAAGGAATATGCGCATAATTATGTTTGCAGTTCAGTACCTTGCTGTAAAACAAATATAAAACTTCTCTGTGAACTCAAAATGGAAATGTATTTTAGTGTAGTTCTCATGCAACATGCTTATAAATCACAGCACTCAAGTAAGACCTGAAAGGTTTTCCAAAGTTAAAGGCAAAAAATAGATGTTGTGGTCTTTGCCTGGTGACTGTAGCCACAGAGAGATGTGTTTCAGAAATCTACCCAGTCATCTGGTAATTGGTAATGTGTTTTAGGCATAAATGTACTAACTGATATATTATTCTTCTTTAAATGTTGTAATAATAAACATGCATGTGTGTGTGTTCTGGTGAAGTACGATCTCTGCAGGTCATAAAAAACTGTAAAAAGTGGTAACCTGCAGCCATTTGTTTTTGTTTTGTTTTATATAAAATCTTTTTTTTTTCTTTTTTTTTCTTTTTTTCAATGTCCTCATTAATTTATTTTTTATGCAGACACAATGTATTTTCTGAAAAGTAAAAATAAAAAGACAGATGCAATTAGAACATAACTAAAAGATTGTGTTTGTCTACTATCAAAAACATTTTCTTTTTTATTTAGCAATACAAGTTCCCTCCATACTGTACCGTTAACATTAATATAGAATGAGAAAATCTCCATGGATTTTCAAAGGCATAAGCGTCGTTCCCTTTTCCCATTGTGATCTCAAATAAAGAATCCAAACATCTGAGAGCAATTGAAGTGTCTTGTGAAATCCATTATTCCCACCAAGCATTGATTTATTATGTGAATTACAAATCTAAATGTTTTTTTTTTTTTTTTTTTTTTTTTTTTTTTGAATAAAGAGGGCGTCCTTTTGTGCTTTTATTACAAATCGTGAGGTACAGGGTGGAATAGCTTTTTAAGGATTTCAGACTGTTCTGTAGATCATATGTTTTTTTTGTGTTTCCTTAAGCATGATGTTATTACAGTAGTCTAGTTTAAACAATTTATACACAGCAATGGTTGCAAGAAAATCATTACATGAACAAAAAATGTCTTTCTGTTAGGTGCGATGCCTAATGTGGTATTATTGTAAATTTCAGGGACATTGCAGGGGGCTCCATATTACTATTTTTTCATCGAGTCTAATATTGTGATCATTAGAATTAGTACTTTAGTTGTCTAAACCAATTTCCACTGCACTTCGAGACCTTTATTCAACGTCACATTTAAATAATAATCTATTCTTAAACAGAATATGTCTACATTTTAAATGAAATAAGTAAAGCAAGTGAGAGTAAATAATATAAATACGTGTGGGGTAGTACATCAAATAAAAACTAATTTTCTAGTTGTGGTTATTTTGTGAGTAAAATCTAAACGCTGTCCAAGAACGTAGATTAAGTCATTGTGTTTGAACAAGAATATTTTTCCCTCATATAAAAATCTTTCACTTGCTGATGATGGTGTTGATGGAAAAACATTGCCTTGAAATGCTGAGTAATATTCCTCCAGTAACTTTTTACTTTACTACAGAAATATTTCCATTTAAACAGTGATTCTGTTGGAGTCGAGCAAGATCAGAAAACGTTCGCTTCGTCCAGTGACTCTCATTATTCAACTCTCTAATCCATTCAAACGGTAACTCGTACAGTTCGAACGCGTTTTTCTTGCGAATCGACTCGATTGATTCATTTTAACGAACCACTTCAAACGAACGAGTCGTTCGCGCATGAACTCTCACCTCTGCTCTCGCGATATAAACTTTCCCGGTTACCTGAGGAAACGAGAGTTTGATTCAAAGTGTACCCATTTGAATGAACGAAAACAATCAAAATTCATCCTAATAACACAAGGTAGAGTACCGCCAATCAGTTACCTTTAATTATGTGGACTTTAATGATTAAAAATACGTTTCTTTGTCTATGTTACGGAATACTGGCGGTGTTTATGTAATTATTTACCCGTAGTCCGTTAGCTGTGGGAGTGTATGCTGCGTGTAGTCAGCTAGCAACAGCAACAAACAGTTTAGCTAACGTTATTGGTTTTATTTAAACGCTTTCCTCTGGTTTATGTGTGGAATTGTGAGGAAAAAATAAAGTGAATTTAAATAAGAAGATATTTTCGCTGTTCTCTAGTTTCGTCCTCCGTGGTGGGGTGTTTAGAAACCAGTTAACGTTGCAATACCATAGTTACTGCTTTTAAAAATATTGTAAAACGCGAAATCCGTGAAACCTGCCATCGTGTTAAATTTATGACAAAAGAAGGTAATACCAAATTACCACAGTTTTTCAGTACTAACAATGAAAGTGACTATAATGTTTTGACTGGACCTAAATTACCAATATTTGTAATACTTTTTGTAAAGAGCAGCTGTTAGTGATGTTTATGTTCGGGTAGGCCTGTGTGTAAGCATGAAAAATAAATAATTATAATCATTTAAGTAAATAAATGTTTCTGTTAAAGCTTGGGCCATTGTAAAATGTTTCAGTTTTTGTATGACGTGTCAAATATTTCCATTTGTTAGAAAAAAAACACATTTCATATTTTTCATTAACGTGTACCATATGTATCTTGTATATGTATATTTACATATGCATTAATAAACATGCTTTGTTGACACAATGGCATACAGTTATTGTTTAGCACGTTACAAAGTAATATTTATATACATGCAGACATAAAGCTGCATGTATATAAATAGAAATAATGATCAGTCATTTGTGAATTGCTTAGTGTGTGTTTCAAACATCTAAATTTGAGGATTTTGACTGTCCTTTCTGTCTTATACTTTAGGTTATTTTTATCTTTTTGGGAGGATCTTTGCTGCATGAAGCAAGCCAGAAATGGCATCACCACAAACGCTTCAGCCTGTCCTGAAGATGAAGGTCGACGAGCTCTTCCTCTTTTGGTTGAGTGAGCCGAGTACTCAGGCAATGCTTAAAGTGTACCTCAACAAAATCAAGAACGGAGAAGAAATAGAGCTAAGCCTTGCTGATTTCAAGGGCACAAGCACTTTGTTTTTAACAGAAAACAACAACAACATTGCCTCAAAGATTAATGCGACAGAGAGAATGACTGCGGCCCTTGGTGCCCCATGCAGCCCTCCTTCAGCCACCCTGCCATCTGCGAGTGGCAGCAATAACAGAGCGGGAGTGAATGCGAGGGCCCTGCGACGCTCTGTCAGCACTAAGAAGGTAAAGCATCTGTGCTCAGCACTCTTTTTAAAATGCAGTATGACCCCAGTTCTGTCACCTTGCAGAGTTTTATATCCAGGCCTGATTATCAGAGTTTGATGCTTGCTTTTCACCTGTGCTTCTACGTTAAAAAATGTGGGAACGCAATCAGAATTGATCAAAAAATAAATTGTCCCTTAATAAAGGTATACAAGAAGACTTTTACATGCAAAATTAAGTATTAAAAAGTAAAATTTTAAAATACTTCTGCCTCATACTGTATTTAATAATTATGTAAAAACGTATTGGCCTACTTTAAAGTTGGCCAATAAATAATAAATAACATGTAATGGATGGAATCAACTTTTTTTACTTTAAATGTGCAGCACTTACATTTAATGAAATCAAAGCCTTTTTAAGTTTATTATTCACATTAGAATTTTTTGCAATTCCTGTTTTTCCATCCCCAAATTTAAAACCTTAATAAGACGTTTATTATGTAATTTAAAACACTTAAGACTTTTTAGAATCTTAAATTTAATAAGTGATAATTCTCTACTTTTTAACAACCTGCAGGTTTTTTTTTAATTCATACACATGCTCCTAAATACATTTTACATTTTGCACAAATCTATTTTGAGTTGCAAATGCATGTGAAAAGCTAACGCTGTCAAGTCCTGGTTAGTTTAAAGAAATGTTATGTTTACTTTTATATAAGGCAATCTCGAATCCATTAATCCCTCATATCATGCTAAAACAACCAATTTTTTATTTTTTTTTCCACTAGTTCATGTGGTAAAAAGCTTTTGCCAAACGTGTTTCTACATTTTAATATAGAAACCACTCATTTTAAAGTGGTTTTCTAGCACAGTTTAATAGGAAATTTCAAGGAACGTTCTCATGATGGTCCTACACATTTAATAAGAGCCATTTTACCACTAAGAGAGGGTTAAACTAATTTTTCCCAGTTTAACCACAAGAGGATGCTGAATGGCTTTTGCAGCTCCTGGTCAGTGCATGTGGTCAGATGAGCTCTGTGAACCCTGCATGTCATTGTGTAAAGAAATCCTGTTCGTGTGTGGCCAGAGGTGGGTGAATCTCTATGTTGTCAATCCCTGGAATGGTAATGACTCTGTCATCGTGTTGTCCAGCGATGCTGGTGGACTTTGCTGCTGAGGTTTCAAAGCCTACAAATTGGATTATGCAGGGATATTTGTAATTAAAGCAATGCCTCCATGATACTTCCTGCTGTCAGTGTCAGATCAATGTGTCATTAAATTCACACATATCTTATTGGCCCAGTAGGAGGAAGCTGATATCAAGAAGGCTTATTCATAAATAACATTGATGCACCAGTGGAAATTAAAAAGACTGAGATAAAATTAGGTTTTTATGTGAAACGCAAGAAGTCCCTGTAATTTGGACACTGCACAACAGAGTCTTTGAAAAGTATTATTTCAGTCACGTGCAAAAATTTGTTCAAAACTTGAGGAAAGATAATATAGCAAAATGTGACGAGCAGAAACCGCAAACTTTTTCTTTAAGGATGACAAACAAAGTTGCATTTTGAGGAAAGACATCTGTTGGCAGTGAATGTAAATCATGAGTAGGGACATTATCTGACCAGTGTGATACTTTAATGTGAAATGCTAAGCAGATGTGTCTAGGCTTTGAGTTCTATGTCCAGTTATTCTCAAATGCTTTGGTGATCCTACGTGCTGATGGAACAACTGTTGGGTATTTTGTTTTTTGGCATGATACAATCAACATGTGCCCACAACTTGTCACAATGTATTACAGAGATTTTGATCCCGTATGTTCTATTTTAAGAGGCTAAAGGAATTCCAGAATACAAATACATTCTCCAAAGTATTAGTTAAAAATTCAATTAACGTCATGCTGATGCTGTCGGAACAACTGTTCCAACTCTGACACAGGACACCGGTAAAGATAGCCTTGGTTCCACTGTGCAGGAATGAACTACTGGGAATTTGGCTTACACTTCATAGGCAGTTTACATATTTGTCCATGGTGTAATACAGTATGCATAAATTCAGTCAGAAGCTGCTAATGGTCAGAATAATTGGGTGTCCGTCATCCCTGACTCCCAGTTGCAAGGTGAGAGATCATTAAGGCATGTTGCTTGGAAAAATAAGCTAATTGAAGAAATAACTTAAGTATGTTATGTACATTAATGTCTAAGGTGGAAAACTTGCCTACATGGTGTGAGATTTGTTCATGAATTTTATTTTTCCTGCTTTTCTTACATTTCTAAGTTTTAATATTCAACATTTAATATACATAAAAAGTCAATTTAGTCAAAGAAAAAACACAATGCTTTCTGCACGTACCATCCCTACGGTTTAGTATCTTCCCTTGAAAGTATGGGTAATTAAAAGGATCCATTATGTCAGAAGTGTTAGTTCTAATATCAAGTTGTGTATTGGGAATTAAGACCGTTTTGTGCTCTCTGAAGCACATTTCTGCCTTGTTTTGGTTCTTCCCCCTTTCATTATGTTAAAATGATATGCAGTTACAAGAAGATTTTGAATTCTAGCTTTTATTTGAAAGTTTGTTTTGACTTTTGATAGGAGTTTATAACTCTTACAGGCTATCGGAACAGTTATCACAGTGTTTATATTTTTCTCTCCTCCAGCACTTGAATTGTAGCATGTTTGTTAGAGCTCCTCACTTCTGCCTTGCTGGTCATCCTCTCTTCAACCACTTGGCTTTACTGACTGGACACAGAGCTTTGTTTGGAAATTGGCACAGTCTGTGCGGACAGCTGCCACCTCTTGTTCAGGCAGATCTATTTCTCGTTCTGTTAGTACCAGCTTACTCTGACAGTGGAGAGTTGTTTTACGTATAGCAGAGTCAAATGGAAGGGAAAGTGCTGGTAGGAAAAAACTTTCCAATAGACCCAAATGAAAAACAAAAATATTGACATGTTCACCAGCAAGTTTACTTTGGCCCTTTTGTTGTTTTTCCCTGTTTATTAATGGACTGATGAGCAAGGACTTCAAAAGCAGTTAGATAGAAAATTGGGCTTATCAAATGTGTGCAGTATCCTGCCATTGGACAACAACAGGAACTGTTTCTACAGGAATGAGTGGAAGAATGTGGACTTGATGATCTGACATCTAAAAATACTTATTTAAGCCAGGCAGGGCTTTATTTTTGCACCACTTTGTTTGTTAGATGCTCTGGCTCCAAGCCTTCGGTGCATATTCACTCACTTTTATGGCAGATCAGTTGTCACTAAAGTCTACTTTTATTAATCCAATTAGTTTTCAAAGCAATAATGGACATAAGGAAGGGATTTTCAGATGCACAACACCCAGCCTCAGAGGTTGAGTTTCTTTGGATCAACACAGTTATAAAGAATTGATGTAATTGCAGTCAGTCTGGAAGCGGATGTTTGTTAAAGGACTGAAGATACATTTGTTTCTTGGGGTTGCCTAAACAGAGCATGTTGGGTCTTTTAATAGTCCTCAACTGCTTCAGCCATCATTCTTTGAATTCAATACTTCTACGCTGTGCTACTAACTAAGACTTGTCATCTATAATAAGCCACGGAATGGCTGGAAGCTGTAGCCGTGGAAAGCAAAATAAACAAAGCATAGGCAGTAATACGTGTGTGTGTGTGTGTGTGTGTGTGTGTGTTTTCTCACCTTTCAGGGAGGGCCAATTCAGGCTTTGTGCAGCTTTGCTATAAAGATTAAGTTGACCATGGGTATATAGATGGTTAAAAGATTAATGAATCTATTCAATCATTTTTTTTTTAAAATATTGTTTTACATTAAACGGCAATTTAGAGCTTATGTACGACAAGTTACGACATGAGGATGCTGTAACATGTAAACTGGTGTCTTCCCCTTTGTGTTAATTGAGTGCTGTGTGAGACTGGTGCAAATTTCTTAATAGAAATTAAACTACATTAAAGCTCAGTAAGTGTTTTTCCTGCAAACTATTTTTGTCGGTAGTTGGTAGGGGTTGGGGAAAAAGTCGATAAAGTATAGTATCGTGATATTTTCTGCTGCAAAACTGTATCGATACACGGATGCCAAGTAACGATCTTTTGGGCTGCACGATTAATCGAGTGACATTGTCATGAATGTGATTCTCCATTAACTACTGCTAATTAAATGCTGTTCCATCTAAAGCATGATGCGTTATTGCGTTATTGAAAAGCACCACATTTAAAGGTGCTGTGTGTAGGATTGACATCGAGTGGTTGAACTAGGTATTGCAGTCAAAATTCAAAATATCGGAGAGGGTTTTTTTCACCCGACCCCTCCTCCTCAGACTTGACGCGCACGCAGGTTGCCAGATTGATGACACAAACAGGAACGAGCGCACTTGACGATGAATGAAATGTAAAACGGTGTTTTCCGCCAACTGGCAACCCGGGGTGCCGAAGTACAGTTGGGTAAACTGGCAGTGGGCGGGTTTCACAAACCAAAACAAATCCCGACATTCCGGCACGCATATTTTCAAAGGAGAATAACTGACTTTAGCATTGTTTTTCAGATAAACAAGTATGTTAACTTGGCATGTTTCTTAAATATTTGCAAACATATTATGGTATTTTTATGTTTTAGTAGAGTCAAAATCTTACATACAGCAACTTTAATAACATGTTTTTACTCCAAACTCACTTCATAAAATCAGTCAAGTGTTTTAAAAAAATAATTTTGTGAGAAGATGTCTTCTTACATAGAATAAGGCACACAACATTCCATAGTATTCTAAGCAGTGATAAAGGCCATGTCAATTAGCATTGCAATAATATATACTTTATAAGAGTTATAATAAGGAGAACTCGGAGAAACCATATATTGTCGTGTGTTTATTAGTCATGTTGAATCAATGAAAGCAGTTAAATCCTCTCTTTATTTAGCTGCAGAATATACATTTCCTGGATTTCTTCTTCTGAGCATATTTGGAGTTTCAGCGCAAGAGCGCCCTCTGGCCAATTTACTACTAATCACAGAACTGCGCAGCAATAAAATTGAAGTGAGATAAACTGATAAGGTTTCTTTTTAGTTAAAACAGATGTTACCAAAGTTTTCCTTTGGGGAAATAATTTGAAGTTGGAAAAAGGTAATAATTACAATATATTGCAGAATATCGCAATATATTTAAAATCGAAATAATATTGTATCGTGACACAAGTATCGTGATAATATCGTATCATGACGCCTCTGGTGATTCCCACCCCTAGTAGTAGGCATGGGCCGGTATGAGATTTTGACAGTATGATAACCTTAAGCAAAAATATCACAGTATCACAGTATTGTCATTACAGATCTAAAATTTTATTTTTAAAGGAGCTGTATTTAAGAAATCTATTTCAATTAATCATAAAATGGCCCTGATGTGTCACTAGACATTAAGAAATCATGTTCATTTCAAATACTTATATCACTGACAACAGTAGTCCGGCCAGGATATTGTCATTTAAAAAGTGGAGTTGCAGCCCTCAACTGATGTTGATGTTGTCATTTTGTGTGTTGGCCTGACGCGCCTCCCTCCACCTATCCACCAATCACTAAGTCAGTAGTGTTTCGGGATCCGTGTTGCCAGCTTTTCTGTAACCTACCCTAACTCCAGTCGGATAAAAATGTCTAATGTTACTAAATCAAAAAGACCTCGTTATAATTCAGAAATTCGTCGTGACAAAGTCCGAAATAAAACCAGAATTTGTATTGGAGATGCTTTTGAAAGATGGAGACGGCTGAAAACGGAGAAGAATTAGAACACAGACGCCAACGTTGCTAATTTTCTCCTGGACAGGTAAGATTCATCTATGCTTGGCTAACTTGTACTTGATGTCAATGGACATTTCATATATTCATGACAGTCGAACAAAGTTATGCATGTTTGTCCAAAGTAACATAACATTAGCTCACATGGACGTATGCTCTGTCATTATGCTGAGACGCTGAGGAAAACAACATTAGCACGGCCATTATGGCAATTTGAAACGTAATTGAGACAGTAGCCTAATGTTACCTCAGTAAAAATTATTCGTCATTTGTTCTTCACGTATATCGTGGACTAAGTTACACATGGTGCAAGTTGACCTGTATGACCATTGCTAATGTAATTTAGTTACTCTAACAATATTTTCTGATGGAACTGAAAACAACCCTGTGATAGCCATTGGTGATATTGAATTTGTCCCGCGTTATAATTGCTGTGGCAAATGTTTTGGTTATTTGTTAGCCTACTTATGATAAAAACTTTAGTACTTGTAAATTGATTTTTTTTCCCGTAATAATTACTTATCAAAATATCTCTCATGAAGCATAAACATAATTAACAGAAGAAAAAAAAAACTTACTGTGTACTCTGTTCGTCACTTGCCATTGGAAGCTCATTGAAGCAGCCTACGTTTCTGCTGAATCCTGCAGCTCATCTGGCAACCTCGAGTCAGAGGGGTAGGGGGAGGGGATACACCGCTCTACAGTATTTTTATAGTGATTGCAGTACCAGTTTAGGCCACAATCCTACATATGGCTCCTTTTAAATGACTGGGTAAAAAAAACTAGGTGTTGATTTTGTTTTTTTTTGCTGATCACAATATTTTGTTTTTGAGCATTTTGATATTAGGAACAGTAGAATTTGTTTATTTTTTTCTTTGATTTGTTTCCTAAAAAGAAGAAAAATAAAGACTGACATCTTTATTTAACCTAAATCTGTAATTACAGTTATTTAAATTTAGTTATATAATTCATATACATATCATATATATCATTTCATATCATTTAGTTATATCATTTCATATACATAATTCAATTTAATAATAACCCAATTTGAAGCAAAAACAGACTGTTCTGACTAGCTTTGTGAAATTATACTACACGCCTGAACGAAACAAACAGCAGAAGACCTGAATGAGACGCATAAGGTGCGTCCCAAATCGCGTACATATGCACTATTCTATGACGTTTTTTAGTATGAACAGTGTGAGTAGTGCATCCACACTGAAAATTCCAAAAAGAAAAAAGTGCATTTTAAATACCCGGATGATGCACTTACATATCCGAAAAAATAAAGTGTGAAATGTTGGACACTTCATATACTCAAAACTGTCGCAGCTTTAATTACGTAGCAGAGGGGGAGAGGCTATCAGACTCCGATTATGAGTGAAAAAATAACCTTATATAATTCATACACTACATGGTTGAGTACATAGTGTATGAGTGCATAGTGTATAGTGCGTAATTTGGGATGCAGCAATATTCATTCTCTGACAGCAGGAGGCACTTCTGGAACACCAGATACAGCATTTCCTTGGTTACCACTGTAAACAAAGCATCACTGCGCTGAAACACTGCTTTAATATGAACTATACAAAGACGAGATGAAAAGAAAATACCATGTAAACTTTTCTGAAGACAGTGAGTTCCCCTCAAAAACACGTTCATATAAACCCCAAACTAATAGGGTAGTTTTTAGGGTAGTTTGTGCATCTTAAACCGTGAGAGATCTGCCTGCTGCAGTATTTTTCTCTTTGCGTCCTTCTTCAGCGTCTCTGGCCTGTGTTAACGGGCATTTACAGACTTCATATTTTCACGTAAATTACATTTTGGAAAATGATTGCATTGCAATGCAGTTTGTGCAGGTCCAGAACAGAGATGAGTTGCAATAAGACAAAAAAACATCCGGTTGCCGATCACGTAAGTTCCAGGGGAAGCTCCTTAAGTTCGGTCATCCTACACACACGTGACTGACCACTCGCTCGCACCAAGAGATTGAGGTTTGGTAGCATACATGGTAGGGATGTGCATCTCCATAACTGAGCCCGATGCAATATGCATCTTGATGCATAGCCTACAATACATTAAAAATACATGTGAAGCAGCTACTGATGCAATATGATTGACCCCTATTACGATGCAGTGCTATCCGATTTCGATTCGATTCAGCACAATGCAGTTCAATGCCATGCGATGCAATTGAAAACAGTATTCTATGCAATTCAATATGGTACAGATAGATCGCTTTTATTTCTTTGGTTTAGACAGCCATGTTAATCTATATTCATTGTGGATCTCAGGACATGCCTTGGTCTCTGTAGTGTGATATGTTATATTCATGTAGCAGCAGTGGTGTGAGAGAATGCGCTTGAGAAACTGTTTAGATAGGAGAAATCAGTCTACATATAAAATATTGGTCACAAATTATTGGCAACTTTCTAAATAATAAAAGTGTAGTGGATCTACTAATAATTATAAATCAATCTGATTTTACAGAAGCAAATATGTTAGAAGTGATGCATTGCGATACAAATGCCAACTTGTGTCCGATGCACACTTTTTAGAAATTGAAGCATTGCATCGTTAAATTTTACTTACCATCCCTAATACATGTTGATCCAAATGTTTTAGGTTGGCTAATTACTGATGTTGGTTTATTAATTATAAAATATCAAAACATTATGGTGCTTTTTGAATTTGGCACAATAGGTAATAAGTGAATATTGTTTTAAGATGTTTTAATTCTCCTATAGCGACTCCGATTTCGAATAGGCCCATGTTTAGTGATCTGAGCTATGCACTATTCCTCTAAAATCCTGCATATCTCAGTCACCCCATGCAGATGATTGGTTAACGTTGCATGTTTCAGATGCAAAATGCATTCAGTTCTAATCATATCAAATAAAAAAAACAACTTGAGGGAAACTAAATGATGATTGAATATTAATTTTGGGGGGATCTGTTTTTTTTAATAGCTGATCAATCTTCAGTTTGCTTTTGTAGATTTGAAGTATGCTGATCTATCAGAACATTGCATCCTATTGCAGTTAATCTGTGGTGTTCTTAGCTGCTGTATCTCCCTGATACAGAATCACAGGGTTTCAAGTGAGCAGGTTTGTGTCTTTACATAACCACTACGAGAGCAGTGGAATGCATGCTGAAAAGGGCAGATCCACACACCCTCCGATTGTCACCCCCCCTACCCCCCCACCGCTCTCACACAAACACCCTCGTCCTATCTCCCCAGTGACTTTTCAGGACCGGACTGTATGACCTCTGCCAGCCACTATTGGATGTATAGAGCAACAGGCTAGGCTGTGATTCAGGCTACTGCACGGCTGAAGCAAGCAGCTGCCATTCCAGTTTAAGAGAGCTGGTGCTCTGATAAAGACAGGCAGAGGAGTGTCCTGTGGTGGGACAGTCACTGAGCGAGATTATCCTGACCCTGGAGTGCATACTGTCTGCCACACTGGCTCCATTAGCTGACAGCAGCATGAGAATGAAGGAGATCTCTTTACGGCAGGACCCTGACCTGAGGAAGGAGCTGGCACTGCTGGCACGCGGCTGCGACTTTGTGCTTCCCTCTCGCTTTAAGAAGAGGCTCAAAGCCTTCCAGCAAGGACAGGCAGGTTGTCTTATGTTCTGTGTGAAGCCATCAGACCGATCGTACTTGCTTAATGCTATTGCTGTCAGTGTCAGTGGGGATGTGATGTTAGCTTCCATGTTGTGTAGATGTGTGGTTATAGTTGTGCAATTGTAGGTTTTTATTTTTTTTTTATTTTTTTTTAATCGAGCAGCTAGAGAGGATGATCGGCGGTTTTAAGAGCATCCAAATGTTTAGGGTTGAGCAGAAGGTTCTGTCTGCCTTGTTCAGGAGTTGATAATGGTCATTCCCTTTTATAGACATGGCTGACACTGACTGGGGAAGGCAAGATTAAATGCATTCATCTCTCACAGTGGGTTAGACTGAGCAGAATCCCCTGCATGCCACTTCAGAGAAAGACTTTCCAAATGCATTAGGCTTCCACACTTCCATGCAGGGTCCTAAAAGTTAGTGTATTTGAAAGCAAATTTTTAGCTGGTTTTTGTGCTGTGAGTAGCAGTGGACTACTGCTAGATATACGTTATGGATGTCTCTAGAATGAGATGAGGTAGTCAAATAGCTGATATCACAAGAGACTGTAGCAATAAGTAAATTATCAATTTCCACATGACATTTTTCTTGTAAACAGTTCCTGAAGCTGTTGTTTACTGAGAGGGGATACAGCTGTCCATGTGATGTTTTATTGCTACATAAAATACAGCTGCACAGTTAATGACAATTGAATTTTCAGTATGGCCTTGTGTGATTTATTAAACTACAAAAAGCAGTATTCTCTTCTTAAACTAAATGATTCTTAATGACACTATATTGTTTTGTTTGTTTGTTTGTTTTTTTCTTCAATTTTTTCATTGTGTAGTTGAAAATAGTTTAATTACATGTCTTGTAATGTTTGTTTTTTGTTCTAATTTGCCCCAATTGGGATTTGTTTTTTTGCTATATTTAAAATGTTAGGAAATTTTGTAGCTGGTTTGTTTTGTTCATGGCTTAGAAATATTTACTGAAGAAATTTTTTGAAATCCCGGTTGGAGAAAATAATTGTGGAACATGTTGGGAACCAAGGCTGCTAAATAATTGGCCATTCACTGTTGCTTTCTATTATGTGAAATGTTTGTTTATACATTTCATGTCATGTTTTGCCATGCTGAGTAAATAAAATAAATGAAATTTAATGTGAAGAGTGAAGACTACATTACAGTATTGTGGACCAAGAGGTTAATAATGGATTTGGAATAAATAGCATATTAAAACTGGGATCACAAATGGGATCATTCTTTTATTTATGCCAGAATGAAGCATGGCAGTGAAGGTTATGAATATTTGCTTCCATATCACAGTAACCAAATATTTGCCACCTAAAATATTTACATCTCTCAGGATAAATGGTAGCACAGAAGGTCAGGTTGGCTGGAGCCTACATGTCCACGTGTTTGTCTAATACAGAAAATTCAAATGGATCTTGTTCAGTGTAATGTTGCTTATTCTAGAGAGTGGGCTTTGATGGAGTTTTTGTCCCCTGTGTGGAAGTTCTAGGGGGTCAAGATCTTCACAGCTGCAGCCTGACACTCAAATAGTTGAGGTTTTAAGTTACTGTGGGAAGCTGAGCCTTTGTAAAATCAGTAATAAGAGGAATTTAACCACAAGTGTTCACAAAACATTTGGGCATGAAGGACATTTTGTCATTTGATAATGCCATCATACTTTTGTTTTGCACACTTGTTATGTTTTCTCAAAATCCCCAACAGTTTTTAAATATTGCTCTTCATAGAGTTTTCATCCACCCAACTCTAGGTCAAGGTAAAACCTGTTCTGCAAATTTCAAGTTTTTTTTTTTTTGTTTTTTTTTTTTTATTCTTGAACATTTCAGGCAAGGCTTTGTCAAGTCAACATCAGCATTTGCCTCTGACAATTATTATTATTTTTTTTTATCAATTTAAAGCATTTATAAAGAGAGTTTATAAAAAGAACAATCAGTGTTACTAAATACTTGATTCTCGAATTTATAACCAGTTCAATTGTTTATTTCTGATGTCGTTTACCATACCAAGTTAATGTGTTTCCAACAGTAATGTTTGCAAGTCTGAACCTGCAGTCCATCACATGTAGTTATCAGTTTTGTAACTGTTTAAAACTGTACTTTTCATAACATGATAGCAAATAGATTTGACACAAGGACAACAGCTTAGCACTGGTTACCACACTAGAGAGATTCCTGTTTTAACTTCATCCAGACTCAGCCAAAAGTCATAGTTGTTTGTGTACATTGTGTACTAGACCTTTTTTCTGTCAACAGGTGGAAGAGTTTTTGTTTTATAATTTTTTTGTATGTTTTAAGGAAATGTAACACAGCTTAAGGAAAAATTTAAAATGCTAATCCAAAAGGGCTTACCCGTATTTTGTATTTAGTTGTCATGAATGAGTCACAGCTCATGTTTCAAACCATTATCCACGTTAAATTTTCTTATCCTTCATGTCATCACATGGAACAAAAATCCTAAAAATATTGCAAGCCTTCTCCTTAAAATCATCCACAAGGGTGTGCGTCTGTCAAAGTTGTTTTAAACTGTGTGTTTTACGCACTCTGAGGCGACTTAATTAAGCCATCACTGTGAAATGCTGATTGAGGTGAAATTTTCAGAGCAACCGTACATCTCTCCCACGATGAGTCCTGTGGCTAATGGTTATTATTTCTGTCTTCTTCAGCAGGCGCAGGCAAAGAAAGAGGAGCCCGTTACACCAGCTTTAAGTGAAAGCATTCCAAAGTTCTACTTCCCTCGAGGACAGCCCCAGGCCAATATCAACATAGACAATCTTATTTCCAAGATAGAAAAAATATTTTCTCAATTTCCTGATGAAAGAGTCACTTTAAAAGACATGGGGTTGGTCGCCAAGGTAAGTGTGGTTTGTAACGTGCCACCTTTATCCGTTCAGCAAATTGTTCATTTTGTGTAACTAACGTATAACTGTTTACAAGTTTGAAGGTTTTACTTTCCCTGTAGCCAGTGGAAAAATATCACCACTGTTTATGTTGAATTACTTATCCTGGATAGAACCCGTCTAGGTAAACGACGGGATTCAGGAATTTAAACAAAATGATTTATAAACATAATCATTGCTAATTGGCTCCATTTATAGTTTCTACAGCGCATGTGAAAGATGTAGTCATAATGTCCAAGCACTTAGCAGAAACCTCTGATTGAGCTCAATTGCCCGTTTAAGAGAGAAAGGTTATAGTGTTGCATTTTATTTTTGAACTCTACTGTAACATTCAGATCTCAAAACTTTGCGGTCTGTTTGGCACTTATTTGTTTAGATAGAAATATAACAGTCATTTTGAAATTCATTACGTCTTGATCTATTTTGTCATCCTGACGTTGCAGTAACAATCTATTTCTGTGTGACACTTTCGTCTCCCTGCAGGCCTGCGAGTGCCCACTCTATTGGAAAGCTCCATTGTTCCATGCTGCCGGAGGAGACAGGAGGGGACATGTGTCCGTTCACAAGTTTGTGGCAATGTGGCGAAAGTAAGACAACAGTTCTCTTCACAGTGCCCTCTCATATTATTATCGGCAGGGGTCAATGGCTGCACATGGTGCTTTTTAACAAGTATGTGAATGTCCTCTTACCAAGAGCTGAAGTGCAGTGAGCTCTATGTGTACGATTTTGGGGATATTATTATTTTGTACAATGATACTGTGCATTGCTTTGTGATTTATTTATTTTAAATTTTGTGTGTGGCTGTCTTGTGTATATACTCATTCAAGTTTTAAACTGAGGGGTGTGAAAATTCTGCAGAGAGCCCATGATATACACTAGAATTTCCTTAAAATATAATTTAATGAAAAAAACACATACCTATATGATATACCTTTTATATCATTAATGTACTACTTCTAGAAATACATTTACGTAAATATTTTTAATGAGATTAGTGTTTGGCTGAGCATCTGGGTGGGCGGTCTATGAATCTGTAAAGGTTCAAATCTCTTGTTTTTAATCATTATTCTTCCATCAGTGCATGTCAGAACTGGCTGAGCGTGAATTCTGGAGCCTCATTTGTAGATTCCAATAATCCGAAGACATATATTTGAAGTGAAGGGTTTTGGATACCATGTTTCTCTTTGAAAGGGTGAGAGGGAGCCTGAAACCATCTGTTTCCTCCCCGCAGAGTGCTTCAGACCTGTCATGATGACGCATCCAAATTTCTTCACCTTCTGGCCAAGCCTGGCTGCAATTATTTGGAACAAGAGGACTTTATTCCATTCCTGCAGGTACAGAGTTCTGGAATAGAGACCTACCACTGAGAACACAGACACACACAGGTCAAAATGCACAGAGCACTGATGATTTCAGCATTATATTATTTGCTCTCATTCTTTTTTTTTTTTTTTTTTATGTACTTGCAAAATTCCAAATGTGAAGCTTAACGTTATGAAATAATTGTGTGCAGAAGTGCATTCTTTGAGATCAGTGATGGACATGTCATTTATATTCACTGGCAGGATTGGCCGTGCACACTGGAGGAGATGTATTCTGGCATCTGCACTTTAATTTGTATTGTGTAGCTTTAGCAATTGCTTTGACCGTTTTGATGAATGAAAAAAGTATTGTTTTGGAGTAGATTGGCCTGTTCCCGTCTGCTCCTTTACAGCAGTGATTTATGTGTTTTTCTATTGTTTAATTTCACATGGGGAAGGGTCAAAGAGTCCCGCACCTCCCCCAAAATAAGTTGTCGTAATTTATCGCCTTTTACGCATATATACCAGTATTTGACTATGATACATGCACAAGTATAATCTTTGTTTCTTTGCTGAAGAATGCACTAGATTGAAAAGCCAGCAGGCCATATGTATGCAGAGAGTGAGACTGCTGAACTGATGCACAAGCTAAAAACTGGACTTGGCCTTAAAATCACCCCTTTGTTCTTAGAAGTTTAATACCTTTAACATTTCCACACATCTTGTATCAACGCATTAGCCTCTGCAAGTGGACAGACTAAAATGATTCGCCTTTTCTCTGTAATCTAATCCAGAGCCTCTTTGCAGACAAATGGATTTAACATTGCTGTTTTTTTTCTTCTCTTGTAAGCTGTGTCAGTTATTATATGCTGACTTTGATGTTATATTGGTGTGTGAATCATTTTTATACCTTTTTTTTTCTTTTTCTTGGATGTGGTGGATTCACATACAGGTCTGGCATTTCTAAAGGAGGCTTCAGACTTTCACTCACGCTACATTACCACTGTAAGGAATACTTCCAGTTGTGTATTTTTCTAGTAATTCAAATGCTTTTTGTATATTAAGCATGGATTTGCACCATTAACTAAAACCTAAAATAACCTGAACAGACTGTGTATATATACTATGTTATTATTTTGGTGCACCATTAGTCTGGACAATTCAGATCAGCACTGTCTTGTTGAATTGCATCAATCAACCTTATGTTCAACAAGTGTTTTTTCTGCCAACAGGTAGTCCAAAGGATATTTTATAATGTAAACCGCTCATGGACTGGAAAAATAACATGTTCAGAACTCAGGAAAAGTAGTTTTCTACAGGTAATATGTTACAGTAGTCTTTATCTAGACCTGCAGTATCTACCTGACCTGCTTTATCTAGACCTGCAGTGCACAGAAACTGCAATTTTTATTCTAATCAATAAATGTAATTCTAACCAGTGTAACAGAAAATTAAAGTGTATGCTAAATATACAGTATTTTAACCAAGCCCACATTAATATTATTTTATACTAATTGCTGATTTAGTATTATTTTATTATTATTATTGTAGGTTTTAAGTAATATGATGTTGTTGAGATTAGTTTTTTTGGAATTTATACTGCTTTGGCCAATCTACTACAATTTAGGTGACTAAGCTTTTCCGCTGTGTAATGGTGAAAATGTTTCCCAACAGAATGTGGCACTTCTGGAAGAAGAGGAAGAGATTAACCAGTTGACAGAGTTCTTCTCTTATGAACATTTCTATGTCATCTACTGTAAGTTCTGGGAGCTGGACACGGATCACGACTTGTACATAGACCAGAGAGACCTGATGCGACATAATGATCAAGGTACCCATCCACCTGCTGCGCCCTTAAGACCATCACACTCTTCTGACATGCTGTTTATTGATTGGCTGCTTATTCCTGGAGGTGACGTTAAATATCCCCTCCAGCAGCACTTGACTGCATATGTTTCTGTTTGCTGCAGAATGAGTTTAGTAAATTGAACAAAGTGCGATGAAATTTTAACATCAATTTCCTCTAGCATGACGGCATGTCTGGTACTCTAATCGTTTTATCTCCTTTCAGGCAGGGTCAACAATCTTTGTGTCTTTAAAATGATAGAATAAGGATATTAAATCACTATGTCTTGCGGTTGCAATTTACAATATTTACAACCTTTGACAGTGAATTATTACCAAGTTTAAGCATTTTCTATGAATAAAGGAGAAGACTGTGATGTGATTTTTCTACTCTCTTTGACAGCCATATCCCACCGAATGACTGAGAGATTATTCTCAGGAGCTGTAACCAGGTACCATCTCTCATTTTTCAGACATTTTGTTTTTCTCCAATTTTTGAAAGCTTACGTGTCGTGTCACATTATTATAGATTTTATGAGTGCTGTGGTTAATTATACTCTGATGCTCAGGGACAGAAAGGTTCACAAAGAGGGCAGACTGAGCTACGCCGACTTCGTGTGGTTCCTTATATCTGAGGAGGACAAAAAGACTGAGACCAGGTAACTGAAATTACCTTCCTTCATCTGTTTTTTTTTTTTTTTTTATTATTATTGCTTATAGATGTTCTAAAATGGTTGGAGTTTTTTTTTTTTTTTTTAAATGATAGGACTGCAACTATAAACTTTCTTGATAATTAATTTATCAATTCTTTCTTTGATTAAATCTGATAAAACAATTTCCCAAAAAATGAAATCTTAACATGTAAAAACTTAAGGATATAAAAACAAAGTTAAACCAACTATGAATGAATATCTTTTGTTACATATTTTTACAGTAGTATTTAAATAATCTGCTTTTTATTCTTGTTGATTGTGTAGCATAGAGTACTGGTTTCGCTGTATGGATCTGGATGGGGATGGAGTTCTGTCCATGTATGAGCTGGAGTACTTCTACCAGGAGCAGTCTCAGAAGCTTGAGGCCATGGCCATTGAACCACTGCCTTTCGAGGACTGCCTGTGCCAAATGTTAGATATGGTTAAGCCAGAAATCCCAGGTATTGTTTAAAATGAATAACTTAATGTGTTGGATTGAATATCCTAGACTTTGCATGCTCGACTGTCATCATTCTGAAGTAGTTGCACAACCGTAAAAAAAAAAAAAAAACTTGCTTTTATTTTTTGTCAGGAAAAATCTCTCTCAGGGACTTGAAGAGATGTAAACTTGCCCATATTTTCTTTGACACCTTCTTCAACATTGAGAAGTACCTAGACCACGAACAGAAGGATCCCTTACTGGCTGCAAGGGTAAAGAATAACATGATTTTTATGGTTGTTTTGGTCAATTTGATGATTTGATACTATTGCTGTTCTGCATTTGTTATTTTATAGGATGCTGAGACAGTGGGACAGGAGATTTCTGACTGGGAGAGATATGCTGCAGAGGAGTATGATAACTTGGTAGCTGAGGAAACTGCGAACGAGCCGTACAACGATTGGTAAGACTGCGTTTCTCAGTTGAACTGCCCACAGACCACAGTATTATCACTGTGCAGCATCTTATATGAGTTAATAACACTGAACTTCAGCTGTGAGCAGCCTCTCTAAAACGTAACAGGACTTCACCTCATGCAGCAGTTTTAATAACATCAAATGTAATTTGCTGCATTGTCACTGCACTAAATCAGTGATCAGAGGGCTGATGAGGTATCATGGGACACTTTTAGGATCAGCACAGACTTCTAATGGCAGGATGAGTAGAGTTGAAACAGGTAAGATACTGTAGATGCAGGGTTGAGGTTCCTTCTGTTCTCCCTCACTTCTATGCCTCGTGGCTTCACCTGGTCACTGTTTAGATCCATCACATAGCGGATTAAAGTATGTTTTACAGTTTCAGCAAACTCCAGTTTAGTCAGGTGTCTTTTCAATGGCATGCGTTTACATGTCAGTTTCTAACTCTTTTGCCTTCCAGTTGGTTCTAAAAGTTTTTTTTTCCCCCTCGTGTAGTTTCTCCATATGAATATCCTTTCTCCAATTTTCATTACATTTTAAGCGTCCAATCAAAGTACAGGACTGTGTATGTTATAAATTCCATTATAAAGTATTAACTGCTCTCCCCAAGTATTATGGATGATATTATTGAAAAAGACTGTTGTAAAACATTCAAACTGAAAGGGCTGGGTGAAGTACATTTTGACATTAATTCAGTGTACAATTTTTGGTTTTGTTTTCAGCTATGACAATGTTCTGCACCCAATTGATCACATTACATCTGCTTTTGACCTGGGGAATGAGAAGAGGCATCTCTTTGAGATCCCCAACCCTCACTGTAACCTGGACCTTGATGAATACGAATACGTGGATGATTTTGAATGACAGCCACCACCATGCAACACAAGTAAGGCTGTCATCTGCTAGTGTGTAGAACAGGAAGTGGACCAATCCTGCTCTCCTGGTTCAGCTAACCAAGGCTTGAGAGTGTACAGATACGCTCCCCCAACGGCTGGATACCAGACAGTAAACCAGCAGTCTGACGAGGATCTGTTTAGCAAGACAGATTGTGCTGGCCCAGTCTATCTGTCAGTCTGACATCAATGCACAACCAGCTTTCTGAAACATATGTAGCTGCACTGTAGGTTTTTAGCAACTACACTGGAACCAAACCGGTACACTTGAGTTATTGAATATGCACTAAGTTGTTAAATATTTCAATATTTTTATGCACAGAATTGGCCAATAAGACATTCCAGAGATTCACCAAAGTGATTTCAGCTTGATTTCATGGATGGCTTATTTCTCATGGAGCTCTGTCGACTTGCCTTATGTGTTTGAGGGTCACATTAATATGAAATAATGCAGTAATTAGACTCTGACATTTTACGGTCTGTGTGAGAAGTGTTTCTAAATTATAATGTATTTATATGTATTTGTAAATATTTGTTTGCCTCATTTGTTCTAAACCTTTAGGCTTTAGTCCAGCTAAATGTTTTCAACAAATCATGTTTGTATTATTTCTATAGAAGTGCTTCTTAACAATGTGCTTTTATTATTGTAAAGAGTTCAATAAAGTATTGACAAAAGTCACACATTCGCTGCAGGATGTTATTGCCCTTTAATTAAAGTTAATGTTTACCTTTCTGCCAGTCAAATTCATTTGAAATATTTATGGAGCAACCTGTTTTAATTTTACAAGTAGAAGGCATAAACATAATAACTGTAATCAAAAATGTATAAAAAAAAAAAAATACAGCTGCTTCTCCTCAATTTACAACACAGCTGTAGCTTATTTGAATACCTGAATAAACACCACATTATGATTCAGCAATGCACAACAAAATATATATGTGCATGGTCTTAAAGTACACGGGGCAACAAATATTAAAAAAAGCTTGGTCCAAATTACAATATTTTTCTTTTTGCACTACAGTTAGTAATAAATGAGTGTTTTACACATCAAGATTTGAAAGTGCATCATTCTCTCTTTTTAAGCCCACATTGGCTGTGCAAAAATTTCATCAATAGCAATGCACCATGAATTTACATTCTTTACAACTATTTCAGCACCGCCTTATTAGATCTAAATCTGATCATGATTATTATCATTTTAAATGGCACAATTTTCATATACTGGTCATTATGCAAAATGTTGTCCTTTAACAGTAAATACAAAACAAACAAAAAACAGATCCATGATGACAGATTAGCCATGATTACAACATTAGCCATCAATATCTACAGTATCCACATCCACTTCATCACTGCTCCTTAGAACTTTATCAGACACGAGACTGCTGCTCAGCTGCTCTCTGCTCAGTGGGGCTTGTTGGACTTTTGAGTCTTCGGAACTTCGCACGGAAGAAAAATTCAATAGTATGTTACTCAATTGACTGACTTTTCACACAGTCAAGAAAAGTGTTTATTGACCTCACCTTTTCAGAAGCTCATTTCCCTTTGGTTCTAAAGAGGGCGAAAGAAACCTTTGGTCCCCTGTTAAAAACAGAAATAGGTAAATTATAATATTAAACTTCACACTGTGAAATTCATTATTCTTAGTAACACTACTGGAAATACCCTAAATTATTTCTGTATATATTTTCTAGTGACATCAGCTGTCTTGCAAATTAAAGCATGCTACGCTTCACCAATTGTTAAAATCATTTTTTATAATTTGTTAGTTTTGTAATTTTTTTATATATATTTTATACTATTATGGATAGATGTGTGTGTGTGTATATATACATATTAAATTATTTTTTTTTTTTTTTACAAGTTTAGTATAAATTAAAACATTTTAATTCTAAAATCAACCTAAAATATCAATGTTAACCTAAAGTCTTGATGTTGAAAAAGTTATCACCAACCCTTTTATATATTGCATTATTAAAAACCTGGACCTCAGAAGTGATCTGCTGAGAGTTCATACCTTCAGAGTTGACTTGTCTGACGGAGGGTGATCTGGAGCGGTTGCTGAGGGAGGGCTGTTTGTTAGTGTCAGAGCTGATGAAGGAGATGGCATCTTCTCCCTCAGCCGTGCCCATCAGAGACGCTCTGTAGTAAATCAGCGGCATCCAGCTCTCCTCTCTGTTGTTAATCACCTGCTCACCAGCAAACTTCTGCAAATAACTGTAGCTAAGGGAAGAGATGACTAGTTTAAAGATGTTAAGATCCAAATTGCAAGATGTCAAGCTTGCAGAATTCTTTTTGTTTTAACTTTAACTTACATAGTCTTCTTGTCCGGTTTGAGCAGTTTGCTGGAGAATTCGCTGAGGATGGTGAGGTATGAGATGTACGGTGGAGAGTGTTTCTCAGACTGCTGAACGAAGCCTTTGAAAACAAACTCAATGCCGTCTCTGCACAGAGAAACCAGTAAGAGAACATTTCCTTTTAAGACCTAAATATTCCTTCTCCTATCTATCTAAATTTGAATCCTAATGTAAGACCAAAACTACAGCTGGCAAAATGAATTTGTCAGGCCTGAAATAACCAAAGACCGGACTCCTCTGTACTGGCTAAATGAAGCCATGCGGTGCAGCATCTTGACAAAACTATTTTTATTTGCGGTCAAACATGGCAATGAGTCTGTTTTAGCTGTGTCACTTTGCCAGACATGTGACGTGAACTCGCTGACACTGAGTCAGCAGCAGAGTGGACTGTGCTACCTGTGGATCATGGCCAGGGACTCGCGGGATTTGATCTGGTCCCAGCCGAAGGTGAGTGAGAAGCGTCTGGCCAGCTCCTTGATGCTGCTGTAGGTCTGGACCCTGGAGCTGCAGGTGTTTCCTCTGTCCTGCTCCTGTTTCAGCCTCAGATACAGCTGAACACACAAACACACACACACACAGAACATGTGTGTAAGTCCATGCACATTACAGATTATAGAAAATCTGTGCTTATTTCTATTGCATTATTAATGATTATCTGTGATCGCAAATATATTGCATCTTAATTTTTCTCTGTCGAAAAGAGGGGAACTTAAGAAAACTCTTGTTTTGTTGTATATATTAGCATATGTACAAAATTTGTTGATTATATTTTTGTGGGGAGTATGCTGGACATTTGTACTCAAACATAATATATCTGATATATAATGAAATAAACATGCTTTGATAGTGCATATGCATAATTACATTAGTGTAAGATAAACATATGACATCATATAAAATACTAGGTAAAGTAATGAAATAATATTTAATAATAAAAGTTTAAAATCCTGAATACATTTTTTTTACATTATTGTAATATTTAATAATTTTCATCTTGGAGTAGCTTACACTTCACTATAGTTAAATATTACATTTAGATTAACATGTATCTGTTTAATATGGATACTATGGTTATGGTACAATACATTTCCGGTATACTGGATGTCAAAGTTCTATTGTTGTCTAAAATATATTTGTTATAAATATATTATTACATAACTGTAATAATCTTATAATGAATTATGACAGTATACAATGTACACATTTTAGATTAAATATATGTACACTACCATTCAAAAGTTTGGGGTCAGTAAGATTTTTTAATGAATAAAAGAAATTAATACTTTTAAATTAAATTAATTTAACCAATCATTAAATTAATCAAAAGTGAACGGAAAGAATTTTACATTGTTACAAAAACAATTATATTCAAAATAAATACTGTTCTTTTGAACTTCCTATTCATTAGAGAATCTAGATTTCCGCATATACAAAAGCAGCGCAACTGTTATCAACATTGATAATATTTAAAACTGATAACAGAACTTTATCTTCATATCAGCATATTACAATGATTTCTAGAGGATCATTTGACACTGGTGTGCTGAAAATTCAGCTTTACCACGAGTGGAATAAATTACATTTTATTAATTTTTTATATATTAAAATGGATAATATATTAAACAGAAAACAGTTATTTTAAATTAAAAAAATATTTATCATATTTAACAATATTACTGTTTTTGTTGTATTTTGTATCAAATAAATGCAGCCTTGATGAACATAAGAGAACAGTAGTGTACAACGTATAATTTAAATATACTATTACATTAAATGGAAGCATTGCTCATACATACATACATACATAGACTTTGCTTTGTTCTAATATATATATATATATGTGTATATATATGTGTATAGGTATTTTTATTTTTTTATTTTATTTTTTTAGAAGAAAGCAAAGTCTAAAGAGCTGTGTATGTGTGTGTGAGCAATGCTTCCATGTCGTTTCTAAGCACAGGATCTACCATTAAGATATTCAAGGAGTGAAAGAGCTGCTAGAACGTTCCCCCACTGAGCATGATGGGATGGCGGGAGGGTGGATTCATTGTGTCTCTGAGGTGTCGACAGCTGCAGGGGCCCATCAGAGAGCAGAGTGCACAGGGGCCTGGGACAACCGGCTGAGCAGATGTGCCACGCAGAGGCGCGTCACATGAGAGGGAGCGCCGGTGAAGGACTGCAGCCTCCATACCTGCTGAAGGCACTCACCAGCGTGCGTGCGCTTTCCATCTTGTCCATCTGCCGTGTCCTGTTCAGGGTCTCTTTGATGATGTCGCCGAAGTCATTGTAGAACTGCAGGGGAGATATGACAGCAGTGAGCGATACAGGCTCCATGTCTGCCATATGGCTTCACGCCTAGGAATGCAAGCCTGTGGCATACTGAAAGCACATTACCCATAAGTCTGTCTGGCCCTCGGGATAAGACTCTGGAAGTGTAGCCTATTAGTCATGAGAGGTTTAAGATTTTTTTTTATTTTTAATATGGTGATAATTATGCTCAAACATACCAAAATACAATACATATCATATCATACAATGTATCATACTTCACTTCATTATTAGAGGAATAATCAGGGTCAGAAACAATATTGTGATGTTATTTATCACAGATAAGTGACAGTAATGCAATTCTGGATATCTTTGGGGAAAGCAGCATCACACTTGTATTTTTGTTAAAGAAATTACATGAATTCTTCTTTAAAATAACTTGGCTAATATAAAGCTTTATAAAGAATTAAGATATTTAGTTGTCCAAATGATCCTCCTGAGGATCATCTCCTCTTTGAGTTTAATATACACTTACCATTCATAACTTTGGAGTAAGATTATTAAATGTTTGTAAAATACACACTCACCAATGAGGCATTTATTTTTATCAAAAATACAGTAAAAACACTAATATTGTACAATATTATTACAATTTAAAATAACTTTTCTATTTTTATATTTTACAATGTAATTTGTTTTCCTGTGATACAAAAGCTGAATTTTTTAAAGCTGAAATTTCACATATTTTACATGATTCTTTGATGAAAGTTCTACAGAACAGTATTTATTTAAAATATATTTTTGTAACATTTTAAAGTCTATACTATCACTTCTAATTAATGTGTTGTTTTTTCCAAAAAAAATAAATAAATCTTAATCACCCCAAACTTTTGAACAGTAGTGTGTGACATGACAATGTTTACACAGTCTCTATGTTTTGGCTTCTGGAACATATTTACCTTGCATTATTAATAAAATATTTAAACATATTAAAATCAAACCATATTACAGTATCAGTAAATGTACGTTTTAAATATGTTTTTATACTGTCAATTACTATTTGATAGTTATAATGATATTATATCTAATGATAAAGCTTGAGCTGCATATTTTACACAGAATATTTCTTTACGTGAAGTGTTTCAATATATATGTGCCGGCTCTGAAGGTGGGGGTTTCTTTCAGAAATTAAAATTTCCAGCATATCTCTGTTGCTGAAAACTCAGCTGGTTCACACAAACCCACGCTCGCACTGAGTGGCTTTGAGACCTCTGCCAGTTAATGCAGTATGCTGTTTATTAAACACAAACACTGTAGGTGAGGTTCTGCATTAACCCCCCTCAGCCACTGACCCACCTACTGCCAAACAACAACCTTCATTTATTACCATCTATTTGCTTTAATACATATTCTAATACCACTAGAAATTTAGTGGTAGAAATTTGCACTGTCATACAGAGAAGTGACCACTTGTTTCCGGGAGGAAGCTGTTCAAATGAGGGGTCTGTGGCGCTTGCCAACTTTACATCATTTGCCTCAACTTTGAAAGCTGTCGTTCAAAACGATGGCATTCAGAGTGAGTGTGTGAGTGTGTGTGTAGTTTTCTCTTCGAAGGCCTCATCAGAGAATGTTGGCGGCTCTGTGCTGGCCGAGCTAAGCGGGCATTCCAAACATGTCAGCATGTCAAACACACAAACACACACAAACACTGTTAATCCCACCTATCGTAAATTCAAAGCCTAAGAGCTCCAGTTATGAAAAGAGGAGCCAAATGAACAGACCGCCTCCATCTAATATTAATACTAATATTAAACAGTATGCTAAATAGATTTTTTTTTTACACTACTTTCATATATGTGTATATGTATTTTTTAACTACGATATTTGAAGTTTGGAAAAAAGTAAGATTTGCTGCGAACACTGCTATTTCCTGTTGAATGCATGTTGTGCTTTTCCACCAAACTGTGGTGCTTATCTGTAGAACTTAATCTGTAGTTTGTTTCTTAATATAAATCTAAAATTATCTGTGAAAGATCAGAGTGAGAGAGACAAGAAAGCTGTGCGATGAGTGAAGTGTCATACCTTCACATACTGCTTGAAAAGCTCAGTAGCCATGCTCATTTCTAACACACTGTGCACTATCAGCTTGCAGTAAGCCGCCAGAAGATTTCTCCGCCGGTGCAAGTCTTCCAGCCGTCCGTCTCCACACTCACTCTCACTGACTGCGCAGACAGACACAGAGAGAGAGAGAGAGAGAGAGGTTGAAACAGAGGGGTTGAGATTCAATAAGAGAGCGGTATAATTATGATACTCAAATCTTATAAATGAAATGCTTTCCTGAGGTGAGCTAAAGTTAACAACATTTCCTGCTCTGGAAACAGAATGTGTCTGTCGTCGTCCTGCCTGGTCCTGAAGCCATCACTAATAGAGAGGTTTCATAACAGCATTAGTGACGTGAAGAAAATCCAATAACTAAATTGCTTTTTATTACATGTTACCAGCAAAAGCTTATATTGCATTTTTCAAGAGGTAAGGAATTTGTGGCAGCACGAATCGACGACTCTCTGAAATATTTATAGAATTGATACGATTTGCTTCAGTCACACTTGATTTCTAATCAAATACCCCAAAATCTGATGCTATCTCATACGTTGCTTGTGTTTGTCTTAAAGCAACACAAGGCCAAAAACAACACAAAAACTAGTTTAGGAAAGCTAATATTGATTTTTCAGCATATGTAGTCATTTTGGATATGCCTACCAAAGCTTCCTGGCTTTCGTGTGGGCTTCTAAATATAATTCCACAGGGCTCTGTGTTGATCTAATTACATGTTCATTTACAAGTGCAGCTTCTGTAAGATCTCACCTAATGACATCATAAGGGATTATTATCATAATGCTTTATCTGTTAGACTTACACTCCTTGATTCCATGGTATGTCTGATAGGTCAGTGAGGAGGTGGGGCTGCAATTAAATTAACTAACCGCAAACAAATACTGTGTTCTGCTACAGTGCTTTTCACTAATAGAAGGAGAATGAGGCTGATTGTGTTTCTTTATGTGATTATTTTGTGCCTAACATAGGCAGGTGTAGAGGCAGACTGCCATCTGCTGGTGAAACTGAGACTATACTTATCTATCAAGATACCTTAGTATTGTATACAGTATATAATGCAAAGGTGTTAAATGTATTGCATATGTATGTGTGTGTGTGTGTGTGTGTGTGTGTGTGTGTGTGTGTGTGTGTGTGTGTGTGTGTGTGTGTGTGTGTGTGTGTGTGTGTGTGTGTGTGTGTGTGTGTGTGTGTGTGTGTGTGTGTGTGTGTGTGTGTGTGTGTGTGTGTGTGTGTGTGTGTGTGTGTAAAGATGTATTTGTCTGCATGCATGTGATATAGCTTAATAAATACTGCATAATTAAATTAAATATTATATTATTATTTGTAAAATAACTATAATATTTTTGAATATATTTCAAAATGTCATGCATTCCGGTCATGGAAAAGGTGAATTTTCATCAGCCATTACTCCAGTCTTCAGTGTTGCATGATCCTTGAGAAATCATTTTAATATGCTGATTTGGTCCTCAAAAATCATTGCTCATAATGTTATAAACATTATATGTGTATATATGGACACACAGTATACATACACAAACACTCATTTATAGATGGATTTAGCTTTTATTATTATTATTATTATTATTATTATTATAAAAAAAAACTATTAACCTCTATGAGATTTGAATTATGTAGCTGTTTTTCCTTGCATATTTCTGACAAACAGCACATGTCACTGTGTCACTCACAGCATCACATATAGAATGAGACAACCTCTGTCTCTCAGGGAAACTGCGTCTGTCACAAAAGCATCAAGAGCCGTTGTGATTTTGTTCCTCATGTTTTTGTCTCTGTGGTTTAATTGGGCCCAGGGGAGGGGGAGCCCACACCCACACATAAAAAGTTTGTCCCAGGCCCTGTGAATTTTAGTGGCAGAATTTTATGGTACCCTTAGGTATTCCAGATAATCTCGTAATGGTAAATTTTCCAAGAAAATATTGCATCAGATGTTTTCTTTAGTAGATAGTTTAATTTGAACGCCACAGCTACTTTTTATCCTCATTTTGGGCCCTCCCTTAAAAGCATCCTGTGTGCACATCCAGTGTTAAGTGCACTGAGTTTCACCAACATGAAAGTTCTTTTGTTTTATGCACTTTTTCAAAGATACCTCAGTTAAATCTCAAGAACATACCAAAAAAAAAATTGATCTAAAGGCCAAAAACTCTCTAAACACTTAGCTAACACTGGATCCGTTGAGGCCGCCCAGTCGCCCACATAGCAGCCTACAGCAGAGCACATGCCAAACAAGAACCCTTAAGATTTTCTGAAATGAAAAGAGAAAAAAACCTTTACTACTGTGGGTGTCCTGCTCAGGGCTGGTGAAGACATGCTCCACGACGAAGGAAAGAAGAGCTTTCTGGAGTTTGGGATCAGGGGTGTACAGCAACGGAGTGCCTGCAGATGAATCCCACATCTGAAGCTGGTAATTATGAGCTATGAGAACATCACTCAGACACATGAAGGCCTTTGTGAAAAACAACATAAAACAGACAGTGCCTGATTAACAGATGTGATGTAAAGTTGACAATACAGCACAATAAATTCTTATCTAAAATCTAATAAAATCCTAATCAATCTAATTATATCTTTCTCCAAATTAGTGCATCAATGTACTAAATTATTTAGATTACAAATAAATAAGAAAATATTACAATATAAACAATTAAGCAAACACTCATGGCTGAAGATGCTTAAAAAGATGCAATGCAACAGCTGAAGCTCTCAGTTTTTAAAATTCAAACTTAGTGCTTTACGCTTCTGCTACAATTAATTTGATTGATTGATTGACATAATTCACTGATGTAATTTTATTAAAATTAGAGCCCTAAAAATATAAAAATATATGGAATAAATTCACTGAGAACATGGACTTATCAAAGCGGTCTTGAAATAAACAAAGATTGTCCGGAACTTCCATTTGTTTTAGTTTCAATTAGTGTGTTTTTCTGCTGTCAGCGTGCCTTGGCATGGAGTGAGGATTCATTACTAAAAACCTAAACACAGGTGCCAAGGGCACTCCGCAAGAAATTAAAGTCGAAACAAACAGGATTCAAACAATGCCAGCGCATCGGCCCACTGGCACACATGCTACAGCTTAACGCACAGACAATACGCTCTGATGTGCTTGGAATAATCCACTTTGAAGAAAGGGCTGAATCAAGTGGTATGCTGTGAACAAAGAGAAACGGGATGCTCACTTGCTCTCGTACAAGCTGCTCAGCGTGCGAGAGACAGCGGTGACATTTCTCACAGAATGCACGTAGCTGGCTTCTCTGCTGGAGGGCGGACTCCTAAAACCACACACAAACACACACCTCCATAACGATGACAATTCTTTTCCTATGCAGCTTTTGATTTATACTACATTTGGAGTTGTACTTAGCATTTCGCTCAGTTTGTTTAATTATTATGCATGCATATGACCATACTGATTGAGAAAGTACACAAAGCTTTGACAGTTTGGGAAAAAGTCATATGAGGAATAGAAAGAGTATAACAGCAAAATAACAGCAACAGAACTGATGTAGACTGATGAAAGCATCGTTGTGAGCAGTGCCGCCAGACTCTTGTGTAAAATATTCTTTCATAATTACATGCATGTGGAGCTCCAGGGTGGACGTGCTGGATCGGTTCCTCCATCCCACGTAGTAGCAATGTCAATTCAGCTAAATTACTCTTTTGAATCGGACATACATCCCAATTTTATGCTGAACACGTCTTTTTTTCCCCCTCACCTCGGGTCGCCATTGACATTAGAATTGCAGATTGAGCCAAGCTGCCGCCTGGGCCAAAAATTGCCCCCTGCGCTGTCAGTTATTGATGACAAGGCCAGAGGAGAAAGCGGCCATTTCTGAGCCAGCACTGAGCAAATCTTACCTACAGCAGTC
Source organism: Cyprinus carpio (assembly GCF_018340385.1). Taxonomy (NCBI): domain Eukaryota; kingdom Metazoa; phylum Chordata; class Actinopteri; order Cypriniformes; family Cyprinidae; genus Cyprinus; species Cyprinus carpio. The sequence goes on along the minus strand of NC_056605.1, from coordinate 22,008,301 downwards.
TTAATGGCCACCAATATTTCACTGCATAAAGGTTAGAGGTGGGGAGATATGATTACCCCGTGCACTGCATGGAAACACAGGCCTAATAAGAAGCCCAGCTATTAGTGGTGAAACGTTCACACGAGAGTGCAACCATTACGCCCCCTATAATCCATCACCAGCACCGACTTTTCCTAAAGACTCACGATCAATCGCTTTCTATCACTTATTAAAATCTGCTGGACATAACCCTAGAGCCTCTGTGTTGATATTTGAAATGCAATGTGGCAGGTTTAAAGGACACGGCTCTTTGTGATGGATCATACAGCAACTCTGTAGACAGAGAGTCTTGCATGCCTAAAAATGCTTGTTTAATTAATCACCCAAGGGAAAACTCTGGCCTTGCGTCTGTGCTTGTAGAAATTACCATTCTATGCATGATCTCAGCCGTTTATGAAAGCAGTCACAATTCAGTCGGAGCGGAAGAGAATTTAGATGGCTCACCCTAGAGGTCAAACCTTCTCCAAAGGTGTTGAGCTTCCAAAGGATGCAGCTACACATGCAGCGCAGAGCCTCAATTGTCACCTACAAGAAATACAGTTTAGAGAGACAAACCCTGTTAAAGGAATAAAGGAGTAGAGGGTTCAGTAAAAGGCTAATAATGGTACCTCCATAGGAAGACCACTATGTTTTATCTCCACATCCAAGAGTCTGGTCCCCAGCTCATACAGGCTCCATTTAGACAGATCCTGAGCACTAGACAGATTTGATAAAGCACAAATAAAATAAGAAGACATACATTTGAATGGCATCAGACAAGATTAAGATAGATTTTCCGAACTGAACAAGTAGTTGTATCTTGGTAACATTTCCAGAAAGTGTTTATATAACCAAAGTAAAATATTCTTAAAGTATAAAAAAAAATAATTACTTTTGCAGAACTTTACTGAGAATGTTAAGAAAACACTCTTAATAGCTTTGTCAGCAGGGATGTAAAACACAGATTGATACTTAAATTGGTCAAAGAAATGTGCTTATCACAAATATTGCAGAGTGTATGTGGATAGAATAAACTAGAAACTGCTTACACATTGAACGCATTAAGTTTCTTCAGTGTGGACAGAAATTCCAAAGTGCTGTCCTCGTTTGCAGTAAAACAACCGTCCTGTACATGAAAGGGAGAACCTTTAATTAAAGTCTATTCTGCTGTGTAAGATACAGTCATAAATCTGTCATGAATCAACTTATTCTTTATTGATGTTTAGATCCATTTAAAATGCATGTATGTATCTGGTGCAAGCTTGTAAAAGAACATCTTTTCAGAGCTTTTAGTGGTCCATTACTGTACTACTCACACTCAGTGATTCTCCTAACCGCGTTCCCAGTGTGTCTGTCCAGTGCTGGATGAGCCGGTCAAAGCTGGGCCGGGCCAGAGAGTGCCAGGGCAAATCCTGAGCACAGAGGCTCTGGTAAGAACGAGCAGCCGCCTCCAGCAGTCCAGCATCTGTGTGTCTGTCCACCGCAGCCTCCAGCTCAGCCAGCAATGCCCGCACACACTACACCAAAACACAAATATAGGCTATATAAAAACCAGACACGAATTGCTCTAGAAAACTCTACCAAGTAATACATAGACTACCGTTCAGAAGTTTGAGGTCATTTTTTTAAAGTAATTAATACTTTTATTTAGCAAGGATACATTAAACTGAGTGACAGCAGAGACAGTAAAGACATTTATAATGTTACAAAATATTTCTATTCAAATTTCTATTCATCAAAGAATCCTGAAAAATGTTACATTTTTCTTGAGCACCAAATCATACACATATACATAAATAACACAGTGAAGTCATTAGTGCATTAGATGACACACAAACTCTCACCTGTGAGTTTTCATGATCACAGGTGTCCGTTTGGAAATACTGAGGTATTTTTAGAAGGGAGGCGAGTTTTTCTGCATCCTCTGAGTACTAGAGGATGAGATTAGACATCAAGTTAATTTATGAAGAAGCAGATATGGTAACAATGAACAGTGCAGTGATTTTTCTTTTACCTTGGATAACAGCTCAGGCAGCACTTTAATGAAGTGTTCAGTGAGTTTTGTGCAGTCATCAATTTGTAGCTTTTTCTCTTTAGTATTTATCACCTAAATAAACATAGATATGTAACTAGCAACAGAACCACAATGTGTCTGTAAGAAGTGGAACAGCTGGAGTATAAACATAAAGGTGCTATATATCTGACAGCCCTGTTAGATCAGAGCACCATTTAATGAAAGATGCAACAGGAAGTCTTACCTTTTTACCTGCTCCTCTCCCTGACAAAGGAGGACCCTCTGCAGCCTGCCTCACTGACGCCAATATGAGCTCAATCACAAAGGCCTCCTCAGCACTGCTCAGAGCTGTAGTTAATGCAGCACAAATAAGATGTCAGTTTATAAAGCTACTGATAATGCAGTATTACAAATAAAAAAGCATACTGGAGTGTATACTGTAGTGTGTACTAAAGTACTAGTACTAGCCTTGTTCCTGACAGGACGTGTGAGGTAAGAGCAGTGAGGTAAGACCGGTCCAGTCCTTCAGCAGAGCCCCTGCACTGTCCCACAGACTATCCACGAGGTACAGCACATGCTGGTGCAGCTACGACAGAGAGGAGAGAAAAATGTGTTTTTTAATTTTTTACAATTTTATTTTTACATTTAAATGCAGGTTTGCCTGCACAACCACCAGATCTCAGAGCACATGTACTTATAATCTAATTTTTAAACATGGCACACTTTGAGTTAACATACCTCATTCTCGGTGTGGAAGTGGATCAGAGCTCGGACTCTAGCTAAGACTAACTCTCTGTGCCTCTCCTGATCAGAGGCTCCATCTCTGGGCTTTGATAATTCGTGGTTACTGAGCAGCCTAAGAGCAGAGAAATGACACCATGACAGCAAATCAGTTCAAGTAAGCAAATTACTTACAGCTATCATGTACATATATGTACATGTGTCACACAAAAGGGGTAGGTTTTGTAGAATGACAATGAACACAGACCTGTTATAGAGGAATTCACCCGCAGTGGTAGCTAGAGGTCTGTGGGAGCAGTAAACAAACTGGAAGACATTCTTGTGGTCATCAGGACTCAGAACATCCTCACAGGATCTGAGGCAAAAGGGAACAATTTCAACAATTACATGAGGAACAGCCCAGCATACACTTCACAGAGGAGAAGTCACAGTATGAATGATAAAACTCTATGAGAAATAGTCAGCATGAGGAGCAGGGGGAGATACTTACTGAGAGATGACCATGAGCAATCTCATGGCCTGTATGGCCACTTCATGGTCTTTATCCAGAGTCATGGAGATCATCCTCTCTTCAACAGAAACAGCATTCAATCGCTCATGTAAACACTTTAACTACCCGCTATGAGAGCAATCTTATCTCGAAAACCTACAATAGGACTTGAGTTAAAGACCCAGATGCACTTAAACAGCTCTTTAAATCACGGTTGTGCTAATGTGCTTGCTGCCGTTAGTGAGGGTACGCTGAGGGTGGGGTCCTGTGGGAAGCTATCAGGGTTGTGAGCCCAAGGCAAAACCTGAGGGCCTTTTCAGCCTGTCAATCAACAATCATGCCCTCCTGCTGTCCCACTGCAGCTTGACTGGACCTTAACTTAAAAACTGCCAAAGACGTTTACGGAACGCGTCCATTTGAGAAGTTTGGGCAAAACAGCAAGACAGTAAGAGCTGGAGGACAAACTTACAGCCAGTAAACAACTCTCCATAAAGAAGTTTATTTTTCTACAGCAGTTACTCTCAGGTACAGTTTGAGCTTAAAACTTCACTATGTCCTAACTGGGCATGTGATAGACATAGTAGTCATGAAAATCTGAGATTTTATTCTAATCACCTGTGATGGCAACAAGTGGAACTTTTGTAGGGTGCTTGGTTTCTGTAGCATCATGTTAAGTAGCTTCATCCATTTTTAAGTATCTTTGAGCCATTCAGCTGTATATCACACATCAAATATGTTCTGATTGGATGTGAATGTGGCATGGTTTACAGCATTTTTGTGTAGAGTTCACAGACAAATTTTGCAGAAACTTCTCATGTTGTGCCTGACTACGAACATGACGAGTATCCCGGTTCATGCAGCCATGTAAATAGTGTGTTCACAATGAAAATTACAACAAGACACAAGTGCACTTCAAATGCAAAGATGATGCACTTAATTGCCTGAAAACAAATGAAAGTGTGGAAAACTTTGTGCGATCAGCAGTCGCAGCTTTCCTGACATAGTGGAAGGGGAGAGGCTAAAATAACCTTCTAAAATTCATGCACTACATGGTACATAGTGCATAGTGTGTCATTTGGGACACAACTATAGTGTGAGAATGTGGAAGCAATCGTTACCTTAAACCGTATCGTGAAAAGGTCCATTTTGGAACTACTTTGATCCTGATAAAGGGCCTGTAGACCCAGCACACATTTCAGACGCACATCAGGTTGCTGTAGAAGATTATTAAAAAAAAACAACTCAACAACAACTGACATGGGTAAACGTCTAAACATTTAAAAATGAATTGTTCTTTAAACACCCAGCTACTGGCTCACCCACCTTGTCATGCATCATCCATCCCACGTACTTCAGATAGCTGTCGTTTAGAAACACTGAACTATACAGCTTCATCCACACTGTGAGTTCCTCCATGCAGATGGCCCTGATTTCAGGAATCACGTCTCTGGAAGTCACAACGCCATTAAAATGGTACACAGTTTTTATTTGATTTTATTTTCAAGGAAGTGAAGGCTAGTGTGGTTAAAATAAAGATCACCTGTATCTCTTCAGGAAGACTCCTTTGAAAATGGCATCCATCATGTTCTCAATTTCACATTTCCTGTCCTGTAACTGAGGAATGAAAGTAATTTATTTGGACTTTACTGTTTCCTGTACATCAACGCCACCATTCAAAAGTTTTGTAGTCAGTAATATTTTTTTTTTTTTTAGCAAGGATGAATTAAACTGATCGAAAGTGACATTTATAAAGATTTCTATTCTTAATAACTTTCTATCCATCAGAGAATCCTGAAAAAAAAACATAATGGTTTCTGGTTTAAAATATCAAGCAGTACTGTTTTCAACCCTGATAATAATAAGAAATGTTTCTTGAACACAAAAAAGTCAGCATATTACAGTAGAATAATTTCTGAAGGATCATGTGACAATGAGGACTAGAGAAATGGCTGTTAAAAATGTAACTCAAATATTTCCTTTAGCAGACATTTTTATGCCTGTTTGAATTTTGCAAGTCACTTACATCAGTGAGTGTCAGAGTATCATATTTACAATTTGATTTAGATAATGTATTATATTATTTTAGTTATACTTACTCGCCGAAGCCAATTTTTACTCACACTTGGCAAGTTAGTTTTAGACCCTGACTACTCTCCAAAAAGATCTGAGTATAGAAATGTTTAACTCTGTAACCAGACATGCTGTCGACCGTCTAACCTCACTGATCTTTCTCTGGATCCTGTCCAGCCTCGGAGAAGCCCGTTTGCTGGCCATCTTGGCCAGCTCGACCTCGTACAGCCGCTGACTGTTATCGACACTGACACTGAGGTTGAGAGCCACATTCACCAAAGCACTGAGCAGCTTCACTGCTGCAGAGACACACACAACAGCAACAAAACATCAGCTTTCTGGATGTGTGTGTGGGTCAAGTGGAATTAATCATCGGGGCAACTTACCTGCTAGTGTACAGGTGTGCCTGAAAGCGCGAACTCTGGAATCGGAGAGCTCTGTCAGTAGTGAAATGAGTGTGTTCAAGAGGTAGCCGTCAAAGATTACACAGTTCTGACACTGGGCCACTAGCACCGATACAAATTCACAGAAGTGTGAACGAAACCTCTTCCAGTACAGGCCGGACATGATGAGGGGATACTCGCCGCTGTCCTAAGGAGGATGGAAAGAGGATCAAGATTGAAAAATAGTTTGGATTTTAAATTTTAAAATATTACGCCAAATCAACATATTAGAATGATTTCTGAAAGGATCATGTGACACTGAAGACTGAAGTAATGGCTACTGAAAATTCAGCTTTGCATCACAGGAATGAATTTTTTGAAATACATTAAATAAGAAAACAGTTTCAATTTAAATTTTAATAATATTTCACCAAATAAAAGGACAACATGATCACAATTCATGATCGCAAAATCATATGAAGTGCCCTGAATCGTACCATGTCAAGAGGCCACGTGACAGTTAAAATCCATGGAAATGCAAGGAATTTCTTATATTGTAAACCTGTGTCCTGTGATTTAAAAAAAAAACATACATTAGTAAGAGCAAGAGACATGGGAAAGTAATCAATAATGAGCACGCTGGATGTCTAACCTCATCCAAATCCTCCACCATTTTACTCATGACATCAGTACCCTTTTTGCTCTGAAACATCTCTGCTGTAACCATCCCTACAAAAGCACAGACAGAATTCACATCCTGAACTACACTATACGACACAAGCCACAAAACAAAAACAAACCTCTGAAAATTAACTACTTACATTAGTCATCGCTGTTGTGAAATGATGTTCTATTATGAAAGAGAGTACAGACATTACGAAACTTGCCTTTGCATCCTGAACACTGGATAAAGAAGCTGATGAGATCGAGCAGTGCTGAGTCTCTGTCACCAGTGTAAGCGTCAATCCAGTCATCCACCACAGCCTTTCACAAAACAAACCGAACATCCATATAATAAAGATTTGTTTAAATCAGTATGACCTAAATAGAACTTTGTGACCTTCCAAGTAGTTATCTGTAGCAGGGCTGATCATGCTGGATGTACCTGCATTGCATTCCTGCCCATGCTGACCACCTCAAACAGTGTAACAGCTTCCACGTCTCCATTTTTGAGCTGTTCATTCTCTGCTCTGCCCAGGCTGCCATTACTGCTCTTTGAATGCTTTCTTTTGGCATTCTCAGAGCATTCCCGGGCTTTCCTCTTTCCTCTCTGCACATGACAAAATATAGTTCTAAATTAGAAATGTTCTTACAGTAAAAGAAGTCAGTTGTACTATAAGAAAAGTATATGAGATGTAAAACCCCATTGTTAGAATTTTTTTCTTTTTCTTTCTTTTTTTAAAAAAAAAAAACTTTGTGGTTTTAGCAGCTCTTACCACAGTCTTCTGTCTGTTTTCATTTCTCTCACTTGAAACGTGATGCACCGATGCACAGGAAGAGACGTCTACTACTGAGTTCTCTCTGAAAACAGGAAGAACAGGCAGCTGTTTATCTGTACACACAGAACACCTTGAATAATAAAATGTAATTAAATAGGGATATTTCAGAAAAAGACGGCATAAAATCGAAAAGTGTATTGAGTCTGTTTTATGATGCGAATGCATAGGTAGTTTTCAGGTGTCTCACTTTTGCACCGATCTGGACAGTAAAGTTGGCTCCGCTATCATCTCCTCTCAGATCATAGCTGGACTAGAAACTGATGCTCTTCTGAACTGCAACAAAATAAGAACAATTTAGAAATGTTAATGATAATTCAACTGAGTATCATGTTAAGTACACCAATGTTTCTATATCATTGACAGTAATACTGTTAATAATTGTCAGACACCAAATGTCAAATATAAATACAAATACGTTGTTATATGCAATTTATGATCAAATGCAACACTGTGTATCTAGAAAGAGATGACACACACCTTTGCATTTTATTTACCCAGTTCTCTTCACATCAAAGAAACAAGATCTAAAATATTGGTTTTGGTATCTTGTTACTTACTATCCAGGATATATTGTGTTCATACTGTGCAGTCTAACCCAGTAGCTGTCAAACTTTTGACTCCTATTATCAATTTACTGTAAGACAATATTTCAAAGCTATACTTCCTTAGGTACTGCTGTAATGTTGGCAAAGCTGTTTGTTTTCAAATATAATATATTAACAGAAACTAGATACTAAAATACATTTAAGAGCTCCTGTTGCAGTGTTTTTCCGTGATTTTTACAATATGCACAAAATCATAGTATAATATGACTACAGTAAATGCAAACGCGCAAAATGTTTGTCTAAATATTTTAATCAAAAACATTTCGCTTCTACTTTAACTTGAAAAAAATCACGTATTTTAATGTACAGTTTGGATGCAGACATGAAAATAAACTCGGGTAACGCACACAAAAACATAAGGTAACAAGTGACCTAATCTCGGATGCCATTGGCTGAGATGCACGTCAACAAATCAAAACCAAAAACCTGATTGGCTAGTTCGAGTGTCAATCAGAAATCCTCCATTTCTCTGTTACTGTGCCATATTGAAACAAAAGCCTCTTATGAGAACCTGCTGCAGTTTCATTCATATGAATGTGTGAACCGTCTCGAAACGTTCACAAAACTGTCAGGTTAAGAACAAGGCTCGCATGCTTACTGAGCTTACTGTTTAAACTAATAAGCACAGAAAGGACAATCGGGATACAGTGTATGCTGACCTCTCGGCTTTATTATAGACTTGCTGTTATATACATATATATAAAGATAACTATGCAAAAACGCGAATGTAGTTTAATAAATCTTACCAGTGACAGCAATCATCTTGATTGGAGGATGAATGTAAACTGCACGTATAGATTTGGCTACTCCCACTTCAACATAGCCGCGTGCACGTCAGCGAGAGCGCGCTGTACGTCTGACGTAAACCCACGAGAGGTATATTACATAATTTGAGCAAATCAGTTTACCATCAATACTGCTAATACGCATAATAAGGTTAATTTATTCAATATTTTACATGTATACAAAATAGTTTAAAGTGACAACATTATAAAATTCTACTGTATATAATCATTGATTATAATAAATTCTAATATGTAATAAAATAAATCCACAATCCCTTCTGATTACCGTGTTTGAGTTTATTTTGGATATGTAATCATGTGTGATGCTGATGAACAATGCTAGCACCATCATGTACAGAATGGAAAGAACATGTGCAACAGTCACTTCAAGTATACAGATGCATTAAAAAATACATTATTGCACAAGGTTTTTTTTTTTTAGAAATGATCATCTTCATTTATTAAAACTCAAAAATCATGATCCAACAATGCAAAAAAAAAATCTAAAATGGTTAAAATAAATTATTTATAAGTGGTAGTACTCAGAATGTAAACATATTTCTTTTCATTTTTCAAGGTCTTGAAATATATCTGGATCACATTATCACAGTCTTATCTGTGGCGTGTGTACAGATGAATAAATACCCCCTCCCCCTCCCCCCCAAAAAAACCTTTTTCCAGGGAATCACTTCATTCCGTGACAATTTCTCACCATCTGCTTCAGGCACTGTAGATCTAGCTGTTACGAGAGGTTAGAGACAAATTCCATGACTGGACTGAGGTCTTCGGTGAGCTCTTCTGAGAGTGACAGTACCGCTGATATCACGTTTTGTGTTAATTCTGACACCCTGTGAAGAGTGCTTTCATTAATTATCCTGGATTCTAACAACTTTTGGCTAATTCTAACAAATGGAACTAAAACCACTCTCACCAGCTCACGCGATGTGCTGGCAACTGAGGATCCAGCTTGGACCCCTCCTCTATTGAAAGAGACTTCTTCAGCTGCTTGAAATTAGCCTCAATATCCTTTCTTATGACGGATAATGGCACAATATCTTTGAGAGAGTTTAGGACTTGCTGTACCAGAAACAAACAACTTTGAATGATACACAGAATCAACTTTTTTATGGACAGATCACATAGATATAATGATTTGAATGAAGATCAAGTCAAACAAACTCACGTAAATTGCTGATAGCTGATGTGCGACGTACTTATGACTGCCCAGATGCTTCACATCTTCATCTAACTGCTGACTGAGAACCAGCAGCTGATTCAGCCTCCCAATATGAGGAAAATAAACTGGAATGAAAAAAACATTTCCCAATCAAACTGATTAATCAGCTATGCTGTTTAGATGCAAATAAGTGAGATTCTTCCACTTTTTTAATCATTTGTTTGTTTTAATATAATGTATATATTATACATGTAGAATAAATGTATTAAGGAGGTGAGCTCGCTTAATATTAAATTAGCTTTCTATGTTGTCTTTTATTATTACTATCATTATTTCCATTTCTGTTATGCATTTTATGTTTACTAATAATTTTTTTATTATCATAAAGTGAATTTTTAATCTTATATTAATTTTGATATTTTTTTAATGTTTTCATGTGAAGTACTTTGTGCTTTTTGTAATGCTTTTTCTTGTAAAGCACTTTGAGGTACATTTCTTGTTTGAAATGTGCTACATAAAGTTTATTATTATTATTCATTATTACCCACATCAAGTCAACCATTGGCCAATAAATGTAACTGTATCCCATTATCATTCTCCCCTTCATTCTGTGGTCTCACCATCTGAAGGTGGTCTTTCCAACATGTCAACAGGGCTTCCATGTATCATATAAACTTCCACTCGAGGGAACAGAGTAGATAATCCTACAACATCCAAATACTCCTAAAGAAATGGAAATAAATGGAAACACATCATCCTAAAATTCTAACTGGTTTACGAGGAATGGTTAATTGGTGATTAGCTACCTCAAGCTGAAGCACCGGTTCATTGAGATGTTCAAGGCACTGGTTCATCTGATATATTATCTCTGCCCCTACACACAAATTCAGAGGTTGTACATACATTTTGATTTCCAGTAAAAATGATTATTTTAGTCCTAAGCTTACCTTGTTTTTGAAAACTCTCAGACTCTTCAGGACTTGTGTCCTGTTTGAGCTGCTCCTGAAACTGCTAATTTAGATGAGATACTTGAATGAGACAAACACACAAGAACTGTTAGTGTCCAAAGGTCTGAGCATCAGTGCAAGTGTCTCACCTGATGCACCTGAGCTCTGATCAGGAGGTCCATCTGGCTGCAAAGACATAGCATTTCCAGTGCCACCTGCTCCCTGCTCAGGTGGATGGGCATCAAGGGCTTCCTCACGCACACCTCAACTGCAAATATTACAGAATCGAGAAATAAAACATGAATGTGTTCATATTCGGTCAGATAATCATTTCATAAAAATGCAGCTATTATTGAAGAGATCAGCATTACCTTTGAAATGTGGGCTGTAAGAGCAAGGCTTGCAAAGTGGATCCGTCAGACTCACAGCTGCCATTATCACCGTAAATTAATAATCCCAGCAGTGGCACGGATTCATATGATTAATACTGCATTTATTGGTTTATTCATCAATTAATGACTCTCATTGCAGTGGTGCTCCTCTCCATGGTATTCATTGCATTCACACAGCCCCATCAGATGTAAATAAAAGGCGTGGTCAAATCTGCCAAACGACGAGAAGCCACGAAACGTATCGATGTTCTATGAATCCGCATTGAACTACCTGCCATAGAAATTGAATAAAGTCGGTAGAATGGACATTTTTATGGCTCGAGTGTCTGAAAGGGCGGAACTTGCGGCCCTGGCGTTTTATATGATTGGTCAGGTACGATGAGTCAAAATAGCTTATTTTTTTATTTGAATATTAAAAATGTGTATTTTCAATTAATTTGCCTTTAACGTTTCGTAGTTATATGATTTAGCTGGGTTCACACATTTCTACAAACCGATAGTGAAGCTGCACATACATCACGAGGTGCTCGTTACTTTTCTCTGCGCTGATAAGGATGGGCCAATCACATTCGTTAAGATGAGGCTATCTGAAGCGAAATGCGGTTATCAGGCGATTATCTTAATTTAGAAATGAATCGATTTAATCACGTATACTTTTTAACGTAACAATAAGGCAAAGTTTGCATGCGCCTCATAATTGTCATTTTGGGGCTCCATACGCCACCTGAAAGATGATGCATCACTGATCTATTTGCAAGTTCTCTGTTATAGATCAGTGTGATGCATTCGATAAATTAGTTATTATTAGCTTGTAAAATTCTCCACTCAGTGGGTGGAGTTTGTGTTTGACCAACATTGTCTTAAGAGACAAAACAATTTATAAATATATTTTAAATATGATTACTTATTGTTCTAAAAACGTACCCATACCAACTTATAATATACAATAGTTAGTCTTTAAATGCCAGACATAGAGAAGGATAACTGCTCTCATTTTGTTCTTTAAATATATTTATTTTCACTTAATCAACCAAACAAGGAGTTATGAATGAAAGGATGTAGCTATTTTCAATGTTTATTAAATAGTAATAAACACAGACAAGAAAAATCTTAGACCTTTTCCATGATTCAAATGAATGACAATAAAACACTGCTTATTTAGAAGGTTTGTCACTCATATTTAAAGTGACAGGTATCCCAAGAAATCAAAGTAATGCAATCAAAGGAAAAAAAAAAACATTTAAATAGTGTGCTGATAAAGAAAACTTCAACACTTGCACAGTATTGAGATCTTGTATTACAAAAAAGACAAGAATTTTTCTGCAAAGTTTCAAATAAAAAAATACAGCTGTAGTTAAACATTTTTCTATCACAATCATTTCCTTAAGAAGTGCATCTGGAAAAAAAATCTTTCTATCACAATCATTTCCGCAATTAAAAAAAAGAAGAAAAACTTGCCACAAATTTTAATTTACATGCTTCATAATACAATAAAAAAAGTTCCATCATATTTCTGCTCCCTTTCATGACAATATGATACATCAGTCCATCGGCTGTAGCAGAAAACCTGAATTTCCCTTGAGTTATTTACTGATCGTCTGGAGAAGTTTCCTAAGAGACAACAAGTTATGGCCTTGCACCAGGGTTCAGCGTGAGATTAGCCATGAGCTCATGAACCGCTGCAAATATAGTGCACTCTCCTGTTAAAAAAAATAAATAAACAAAAAAGGCTAGCATTAATATTGAAATACATACATGTTAATATTATATACTTTTTTCCATTCCAATTTAAAAATTCACATTAAACAAAACAGATGTGTGAACCTTGTCGTGGTGGATGGTGCTCATTGAACCTCCTGAGGATGGAGCTGACCATCAGGGCCGCGGCTCCCGAGGAGCTGTGCTGGCGGGGGATATCAGCCTGCTGGGTCAGTCCAGTGGCCATGTCGTACACAATAGGCACTATGATGCTGATGGGCTCCTGGGGTACCGGTAGCCTCTGGGTCAGCTGGAGCTGTAAAAGAGCATCACTTCAAGTTAATACACGGTAGGAATCCTAGTAAACTTGAACCAGAGATCAAATACAAGTTGCTGGGTGTACAATGGCTGGAATATTAGTGTAATAATCAGAATTCAGTACATGGTTATGTATGGTGAGATCGTATTTTATCCATTAGGAATTGGTTGTATGGTAAAAGGGGACATTGCAAAACCAGAAAGGAGTGACTGAAGCACTTACAAAGAAGAGCATCTTGGTCTTAAGCACCACAGCAATGGTTCCTGGTGGGGCAATGGGAGGAGCGCTGGGTGGGATGGTCAGACAGAACTGCACATTCCAATTCAGCTGGGCCGCTTGGTCTGGGAACTGGAGGAAAAATGATGGGCCGGTGAGTTTCCAAATGTAAAATATTGCTCAAAAGTTTTTTTTTTTTTTTTTTTTTTGGAAAGATATCTCATATGCTAACCAATGTAATAGTTAAATATTATTACAATTTAAATACTTGTTTTCTGGTATATTTATGCATTTTATTCCTGTAATGGCAACACCAGGTTTTTGCTTAAAGCTTTAAATTTTCAGGAGCAAATTTTCCAGTTTTTAGAGCTACATAAAACTTTAGAAATCATTTTAATATGCTGATTTATTGATTGATATTTTTTTTATATTATTATTAAAAAAGGTCAAAAGAATAGCATTTATTTGAAAACCTTGATGTCCCTTTTGACCATATTAACATATCCTTACTAAATAAAAGTATTCATTAAAAATCTAAATGACCCCAAAATTTTGAAACATAGTGTATGCTTGCACAAGGGCAAAAATAAACATGAATGCTTACCAACTCCAGTTTCATGATGCGAACACAGTCTCTGAGTATGTTGGTTGGAGCTCCCAACAGCTTTGTAAAGGCATTTAGTGTGTTGTATTTAAAGGGTGGTCCTGCAACCTATGGTTTAAGTAAAAGAAAATGACTTGCACTTGTATAACTGCACAATACCGACTTGATGCATTGCCAAGAAGGCCACTGAGTGAACTGATTTGCTTTAAAGAAAAAAAATGCATAGCTAATTGCACTAAGCAGAATAGCAAGGATAAGCATTTTCAAACTAGTTTTAAACAAGTAGTCCCTAATCATGACATTAGGCCAGTGTTTTAAAATACACATTACAATTCTCTTCAAAAGTTCATTTCCTACCCTGGTCTCAAAGAACTTCTCCAGGACCTGCAGCTCCTCCTGCGACCAGGGTCCAGTGTTTTCTGGTGTGACTTTCAGCTGCAGAGTCTGGTAGGTTTTGGGGTTGAGAGCCACTCTACATTTAAGCACTTCTGTCTTAAACATGATAACGCCTGGCTCGTTGGAGTTCACAATAGTGAGCTGTGAAGGGAAGGCAATCGAGAGTGATGCAAATACAGTGTGTAAGCAGAATCATATCAGTCTGATTGGTTGAATGATGTGGTTCTAAGTCGTTAACCGTTTCTGACTCACATTGGGTTCTAACTGTATGATTCTCTGCAGGTGCCGCCTCATGATGACAGAGCCCAGGAAGCGCTCCAGAGGTGAGCACAGGTAGCTGCCCGCTAGCCCTGGCACTGGGCATGGCATGGGAGACGGCAGAAGCAGAACGTGTAGTTTGCTGTGGGTGAGGATGGTGGGAATAGAAGCGGCCCAGGACCGCTGTGGCAGTTTACGGGGTGGGGGCATTGCCTGTGAACCTACACACACAAACACACACAGTGACTGACTGAACAAATTCAATTACTGCTTAATGTAGTAATGTGAAATGGAAATATTATTAAATTCTCTCATTTACACTACTTTTTCTTTAAGAAATGTGTAGTTTTACTAAACAAGGATACATTAAACTGATCAAAAGTGACAGTAAAGACAATCTTAAAAAAGATTTCAGTTTCAAATAAATGCTTTTTTTCCCCACTTTCTATTAATCTCAAATCCTAAACATTTATCATGGTTTACACAAATATATTAAGCAGCACAACTGCTTTCAATATGATAAGAAAAAAAAATTCTTGAACACCAAATCAGTATATTAGAAGATTTCTAAAGGATGTGACACTGATGGAGTAATGGCTGCTGAATATTCTGCCTTGCCATCACAGGTATAAATATTTTTAAATATCTTTAAAAATCTAATTTTTGACCAGTAGTGTACATCAAAACTATGTAATTATCAGGTTAATTGCACAGAAAGTGTCAAGAAAATGTCCAGGTACTATTTAACCCCAAAATCAATGCAATCCAATGCAAAACCCCATCAAGGTATTTTGCATTGCAATAAAGACAATTAAGCAGAAAAACTAACTGATTGCAATTTAATAATAACAATAAAACAATTCTCATTGCTGTAAAGTGGGATAATATGTATATTTATAAAATAATAAGCAAATGACTTTAATATGTTCTGATAACATGGATCTGTCTTTAGACTCTCTGAACTTACTGGTACCAGCTCGAGGGGAGTGGGATGGATCTGGAATAGGTGAGTGCAAAGAAGGGTTTCCTGGTGACATGCCAGGGATTCGGGCCCCTGGGGAGGGTCCAGAGACCTGCGGAGAACCTGGCCATGGTCCGACCCTTGGGCTGGCGGACACCATCGTGTATGGTGAACTGGGGTCAAGAGTTCCTGCAATACAAATCAAAGACATTTGTTTGGTAACTCTCTCGAGGAGTGCCAGTTTCCATCGATGTACACAGTTTTTAGTCCATGGCAGTAACAGTACTCGATACAACCCACCAAAAACACACATATCCCTACTGCAAAGTCAGAGCTGCTTCAACAACAACCAACAATGATGATATTGTATGATTAAAACAAGGCAAAGAGATTTAAACCAATGACGCTGATTCACTTTCACATGATTTCAACTGCACATCAATTAAGATATTTTGAAGCATGAAAATGTTCTGAATCATGACATACTGTGACTAATGTGAGATAATTGACAATACTATACAAAAAGTTTGGGGTCAATAAGATTATTTTTCAAAGAAATTAATAGTTGTAAAGACAATTATGTTACAAAAACATTTCAAATTAATGTTGTTTTTTTGAGCTCTCTTCATCAGAGAAGCCTAAAAAAAAAAATTAATGGTTTTAACTTTTCTTTCTTGAGCAAAAACAGCAGGATTTCTGAATGATCATGAGACACTGAAGTCTGGAGTAATTGCCACCAGAGGAATAAATTACATCTTAACAATATTAAAATAGCAAACAGATATTTTAAATGAAATAATATTTTACAATATTACTGTTTTTACTATATCTTTGAACAAATAAATGCAGCCTCGGTGAGCATAAGAGACCTCTTACAGACCCCAAAATTGTCAAATAAAATTTTACAAACACAAAAAATAAAATAAAATATCAGGATAAATCCCAGTACCAAGTTTTACTTAGTTTTTTTCTTGCATATAATAATGCATATGATTCCGAAATTTTGTTTTCCCAGTCCCACCAGTCAAAGAAACAAAGAATCGAGAAATAATACAAGAAGTATCAAGCAAGTGCTCATTTAAGCTTTGAGAGTACATCCACCATGCGCAAAGTCGATCGTTAGCAACAAATCAGATGTCTTTTTTACCAGCCCATCAGAGATTGAAAGCCCTGGACCACAGAGGTAAAAAGGAAAGCCAATCAACAAAGCCCTGGATCCAGGTCTCCCGTGCACTTACCATGAGGGCTAGCAAAGTTGGAGGTCTGCCCCATAGAAATGCCCAGAGAGGAAGGAGAAGGGGTGGGCCCAAAGGGAGAAGGGGCCCGCAGAGCTCCGCTAGGGGAATTGGCTGCGTGGATGTTCCCTGCACACAATTAACCAATCAGTAGCCTCATCAACATCTGACAAGAGCATGTCGCTCCCGTTCCTGCACGCTCACTTTCACACACGCTGCAGCCAAAGCGGGACAGGAGCTGCAGACCCCAAATGGAGATGGGTGGACAACTGTCAGCATGCTTCTTCATGAGGTTGCATGGTGATGGTGTCATCAAACACCAACTGACTGATAAAAGCATGCATACCAACAGACAGGAAGAGCTGGTGGGACGCTTTTGCAATGAGTGGAACACCAATGAGAATGTTTCCTTTCCTTTGGTTTCCCTGACTCCTCAGTGGCATGACCAGGACGGCACAGGCAGCAATATGACAGCCAGGGTTCCCACTCTTTCATGAACACCAGATTCAAGGACTTTCAAGAACTTTTTAAAGTACCATTTTATTAAATCAAGCACCTTTGAAATTCATAACCCCAGCACATAACATCATGAAAGTCCTTACTGTACTTACCATTTCACTTAGACTTAATATTTACATAAATAAATGTAAGAGTAATAATGATATTTTGAATGTGTAGGTTTTATAAATTTGGTCCCACTTTATATTAAGTGGCCTTAACTACTATGTACTTACATCAAAAAATAAGACAGTCGTGTTTAAAGGACTTGAAATCCATTAAAAGTGACGACGTGACGTGACATACAGCCAAGTATGGTG
Organism: Cyprinus carpio; assembly: GCF_018340385.1. Lineage (NCBI taxonomy): Eukaryota > Metazoa > Chordata > Actinopteri > Cypriniformes > Cyprinidae > Cyprinus > Cyprinus carpio. Next base: position 21,990,675 of record NC_056605.1, on the reverse strand, counting down.
ACCCATACTCAGAATTCATGCTCTGCTTTTAACCCATCCAAAGTGCACACACGCACCGTGAACACACACACCGGAGCAGTGGGTATCATTTATGCTGCTGCGGCGCCCGGGGAGCAGTTGGGGGTTCGGTGCCTTGCTCAAGGACACCTCAGTCGTGGTATTGAGGTGGATAGAGAACTGTACATTTACTCCCCCCACCGACAATTCCTGCCGGCCCGAGACTCGAACTCACAACCCTTGGGTTGCAAGTCCAACACTCTGACCATTAGGCCACGACTTCCCCCCAAGTAAATTCAATACTGCTAATATTCAAATGCAGTTTCTGAAATATTGATAAAAAATGCATTACACTGGTTTTTGCTGTAGTTCTTGTACAAAATTTAAGAGTTTTTTAAATTAAGAATGTCTCAATTTTAATTAATAAAAAGCTGCTAAATGTTGTGATAACATTTATTTAAAATTATTTTGTAAATCTCTTTTTATTGTAAATCCCATTGAATTTGCACTTTCCCGGCATTGAGACTGATAGCCTAATTAGCACTGCTTTTCCATAGGTTAATGAGCTAGACTTTGGGATTGGGTTCCCGCGGGACGCAAATCTCCGGTTAGGGTAAAACCCCCGCTACCGCGAGATTTGCCTATTTAAATACCCCGCATATTGATAGCGGCTCACTGATGTGAGAAAATTATATGCCATATATGGGAGCAGGACACACATTGCAGGAACGCGGGAGGTAGGCTACAACGGGGCTAAAGGCACACCTTAAGAAAAACTGTTGCTATTCACTGCGCCTAAAATATGTTATATTTCAAAATAATACAAAATAATAAATACAAAAATATGTTTGTATTGACTATTAACGGAGCAACTGATTTTGTGTGAAAATAAACAATTCAAGTTATTTGTTGTGTTTAAAAATCCTATAAATGTATGAGGTGGCAAGAGGGGCCTTTTAACCAACACGGGGGAAGAGGCCCACAGAGGACCATAGATACAATAGCCTACCTTAAGCTAAAATAATGTTTTTTGTTTTTGTTTTTGTTTTTAATAATGTTTAAGTTAATACTTTTTCAAAACATTCACTTTAGCAGAGTTTGTACTATTTGCTGCACATTTTGAAAAATATAAATTATTTTTTGTTCAGTCGCATATAGGCGTTTTGTGGCATATCGCCGAAAATAACTTAAATTACACTTTCAGTTTTGATCGTACAGGTAAGAGCAATACATCAATAGAATCTGTAAAGGGTCTACTTTTATTTGTATACACACATAATAAGAAAACTTTGGGCATTTATAAAATAAAGAAAACAAACAGAGTGCGCTGTCTGCAGCCTTTGTCTGCGTGATCTTCATTTAGAAATACGTTATTAAAATAAACTGAAACTTTACAAATACTCTACAAAGAGATATGAGAGATATTTCTATAGAAATCTTGACATGTCTACTTTTAAACTAAGCAAGTCTTATCGACAACAAATATTAAGTAATAAAGTAATCCATATGAAACCAACGCGATGTCCAGTCTTTTACGTCTCCCTTCACTAACTCTATGCGAGCACGCCCAATACTGATGCGCGGGTCGGGGTTTTTTCCAACCCGTGGGTCCCGCTTTTATGAATTATTTGGCCCGCCCCAACCCATCCCCGCAAATAAAGTAAAATTTCCTTACCCGCCCCAACCCGACCCGCAGAGGCAGCCTATTATGATTCAGCTATCAAACTGCCCAGCTATTTCACTTCAGCACCGCATTTCTCACACACACACACACGCGCGCGAGGATTAGCGCATGTAGCCGGTGAAGTCTCTATCCACAAACAGACGTCGTACATCGTCTGCAGATATAAGGTTTTTCATTGCACTTTAACAAGTAATCTGAACGGCCTATATATGTGTAATATTTTAAACGAGCCCTCACTAACTGAGTTTAATGCCACAGTTATAGTATGCATCTCATTCTTGTTTCTGTGGCGGTGCGTCGAGCTCGTCATGAGGCGTGCGGTCCGGAGCGTTGTATGACTGATGCATCAGTTCAATTCAACACTACCTTCAAATATATGAACTTACCTGTTTTGAATATCCTACTTTATATTTAACGTGTTTATTTATGTCCAATATTAGTGTTAAACTGTTGGACTTTAAATGAAATCTACTATTGATTTTCACCGTTGACTGACTTTGCAGAACATTTAGACTGATAACTTCCGTGCGCAGATGCAGCAAATTTGTCTCAGGAAGGACGGGTGTTATGGTTGTGTCCGACTACATATGAACTAGCCGTTTTAAATACAGTATTTTTATATTTAACGTTAGTTTATCAGTATGTTTGAAAGGAAATGTTTTTTTTTAATTTTTATTTTTTTTATTTTTTTTGATTATTGGTGATTCCGGCTCTCTCTCGGGCACCTGCGCGGTTTAAAACACCAAATAGTTATGCTATGACAAGACCAAAGAGTCTCTCTCTTGCTCCACCCATGCACGATAATATTGTGTATCGTCGATCTGATCTGATTTGAAAAATTACCATATCGGCCAACACTACAATATGTTTTTTGTTGTTGTTGTTTTGTTTTTAATGACCCGCCCCAACACGCCCCGCAAATAAAGTTACAATTTCTTTACCCGCCCCAACCCGACCCGCGGGTAACCCACGCGCTATAGATATATAAACATCCATGTGAAGCGCGCGGCGCTTAAACATTATAAATATCATGTTTTAAATATGATGGTTCATTCTAAAACATGGTGATTATCTCCAAGAAGGACACCCAACATAATATGGTATTTAGCATCTGAATCTAACCATATCATGTCAACAAATGGAAAAGTCAGCAGTCTATTAATTATCATGTTAATCACGCTACAGCGGGGGCGCTTTTTACCCCAAATACCTACATTTACATATTCTTTCATTTAAAAAGCGTTGCTTTAATTATCATAATCAAAAATCATAAAGAAGACATTTGTCTCAAAATATATGCATTGATTTTAGCTATTCTCATTTGCTACTTAAATCAACAACATTTTAAAAAAATATATATTTATATTAGATCAAGCAAACACAGAATCAACTTTGCGCTGCTGCGCGCGATCGTGTCAGTTATCAAACAGATAACCCCCCGTGTTTTGTTCTGTTTTTGACAGAAGCACATATCGGACAATTTTAAAAATATCAGCATAAACAAAACTGATTTCAAATTTAATTTAAGCACTTTCAAGGACCTATGTTAGTTTTCAAGTACTTTCCAGGCCTTAAATCCATATGTCTGAAATTCAAGTACTTTCAAGTACTTTCAAGAAGCGTGGGAACCCTGGACAGCATTTGACATGATAGAGACACATATTTATATACCTGGAGACTGTGTTGTTATCATGGACGGTGAGGGAGGCACGTGGTACGGGTTGGGGGGCGATGTGAGGGGTGGATAAACCCCTCTGCCTGGAGGCTGCGTCTGGGTGTGGGGCATGAAGGTGTCGTCCATGCTTATCGGGGAGGGAGGGTTGTCGTCTTCATTGACCGAGCGTCTGCGGGCGTCTTGGTTACTATCCACAAACATGTTCAAGAACGTCTGTGGAAAATCATTGAAAAGTGACAATCACACCCACCCACAACAACAGTTAAAGGAACAGTCCAAACAAAAATACATTTCTGATACCATTTACTCACCCTCAAGTTGTTCCAAACCTTACTTTCTTCTGTGGAACATTAAAGAAGATATTTTAAAGTTCAACTTTTTTTATATTATTCTCTTTTATGTTCCACAGAAGAAGAAAAAAATCATACAAGTTTGGAAAGACAAGGGAGTGAGTAAATGATGTCAGAATTATACAAATTTTTTTTTTTGGAATATTTTTGCTCCACCCACCTTTAGTCCTGGGGCAGGGTAGAAACCTTCAACAATCTTGGTGTTGTCAAAAAGACTATAGGCCCCGTCACGGATGGCCACCACACCTCTGCTACGGCAGTAGATGTCAATGCAGTACATGTTGCGGAAGGCCAGACGGATGTGTGTGGGTGACTGAGGCAGGATGGAGAAGCACTGGTACGCTGTATTGGTCCTTTGGGTGAGGCCCAGCATAGGCACTGTGGGTAGCTTGTTGATGGCATTTAGAGGAGCTTGAGTATCTGAGAGGACCTGAGAACAGACAAGTATGTGAGAATACTTCCAGCATCTACTAATGCTTTATCAATATCTATGCCGGTAGATATTTAATACAAGTACTAATAATAAAAAATACAGTTTACAGTTCATAAACCAGTAACCGCTTGAATTCTAGTAAGCAAATGAAGTATGTTTAGTAGTGTCAAGGCTCTAGATACCTGTAGAAGTTGTACTACATTGGGTGTCTTGTTGAACATCTCTTGAAGCTGGTGGAGAATTATGTTGTGACAGTTGCTACAGCCTGAATTGGGCCCCACAGTCCCCAGGGCCAGATGGTAACGTTGAGATGCAGAGTTCCACTGTATCGTCACCTGAAAGAAACAGGATTCAACTTGTAGTAAATGAAACTAAATCACTAAATAAAGGGATTAAGGACCTTTAACATCTGCATTTTAACAAGATGAGAAGGTTTTTACCGAGCTGCCTTTGGTGCTGCCATAACACAGAACCAGCTTCCGATAATTGTACAGCCGTATCTCTGAGAAAAGGCTCAAATAGGAGGGCATTTCTGGAAAACAGAGATAATTACTTAATTACAAGCAATTCAAGTTCTTCAAACCATTCACAAATCAAGTATTTTCTCATACTTATACTAACATTCAAAGGTTTATGAAAGTAATCTCTTATGCATACAAGTCTGCATTTATTTGATAAAAAGTGTAAAACAACAATATTGTAAAATATTAAAATAAGAAAAATTCTATTTAAATATATTGTAAAATAGAATGTATTTCTGTGAAGGAATTTAAAATGTATGCAATAATTTAATAGCTTGAACGTACTATGGCATCAAAGGAATACAAATCATAGCTGGTCAACAATTAAAACTCAAATTAAAATGAAAGAGATGTGATTTCCCTAGTTAGGACAGAGGTACCTACCAGGTAAAGCACGTGAGAACTCCAGCACACATTCATAAAGCTGACTAATGCTGTTCCAGTCGTTCAAGAACATCTCCACCACCTTCCTGCCACCCACCGGCTCCGAAAGGGGATTCTCATAAGTCAGGTAGACATGCCGCGTAAAAGCTGAATTGAAACAGACAGAAAATATTGTAAGAGACGCACACATTATTGTTTTGAAAGCTGTTAGAAGATAATTAACTGTCTTTACCTTGTTCTTTGTTGGCTGTGCTGTTGAGTGGACAACCGGAGAAAACCAATTCTGCCACCCAGGTGCGATTATTCCGGCCCTGTAGTCTGAACGTACAGTCCAGCAGGGAGCGCTCTAGAGCTTTTCTCGTTTCCTCACTCACTCCCTTACAAGGTGGAACTCTGAGAGAAGAAAACCAGTTAGTAAACTAGTATGGCCAAAAGTTTAAGTCAGTAAGGTGTTTTTAATGTTTTTGAAAGAGGTCTCATCCTCCCCAAGACTGCATTCATTTGATTTTAAAAACAGCAAACAGCAATATTGTGACATATTTTGTATATTAATATATCCACTTTAATATTTTAAAATATAATTTATCCCTCTGAAGACAAAGCTGAATTTTCAGTATCTTCAGTGTCACATGATCCTTCAGAAATCATTCTAATAATTATATTCTAATATTTGATGCTCAATAAACATTTCGTATTATTATCAACATTTAAAACAGACAGATTCTATAATGAATAGAAAGTTTCAAAGAACAAGCATTTATTTGAAATGGAAATCTTTTGTAACATCATAAACATCTTTCTTTATCAATTAAAGGGATAGTTCACCCAAAATTATTTTTTTTATTTTTTTGAACAAAATTTTTTTTTTATACCGAAACATTTTTATACAATCATGTATACGTTGTTTACATATGTGAAACTAAATTGTGAAGCAGAGGAGACGAATTGTTGAAAAGTCATTATTTTTGTTTTCTCTGCACACAAAAAGTATTCTCATAGCTTGGGATGAACTATCCCTTTAAATGCATCCTTGCTGAATAAAAGTATTAAGCAGATATGCATCTATCATATGTGCCGGTCTGGTTTATTAACTTCAGAGACGCTTGTACTGGCAACCAGAGATAAATCTTACTTCAGAATACGTATGGCGTGGCTACAGCCGTCTCCTTCGACCTGTACCCCTTGGTGATGAATATCCATATTGGACAACTGCGAAACACAGTAAACACAAAATGTGACATTTACAACTAATAGCTTCAGATAATAAAGCACTGCTTTCACCATCTAATGGATATGCAGTACCTCACAGCGTAATCCGATGAGGGGCATGTTGGTGTCACACATGGCTACCAAGTGTGCCAGCTCCTTATTGAAGGCACACATCTCTCCTGACCTCTTGGGTTTCTTCGGTTCAATGGCACTTTGCTCTCCTGACAACTATGGAGTGACCAAAACAAGACTTCAGTATATACAATAATAAAAGCCACAAAAGAAAATATGTTTTCGTCAGACATTTCAATTAAAAACTTACATTTAAAAAAAAAAAATTAATTAAAAATTGTTCACAATAATATCAATAACAGGCATTTAGAAACCCTTTTTAAATACAACACAAAGTGGTAACAAATGTTAAACCTTCACTTCAGTATATTCCACTGAGTATCCCACCTTTCTCTTGGACCCAGGACGAGCCACTCGTCCAGACGAAATGTCCTGCACAAGCTCCTCCAGGTTGGGCTTAAACTGCTGAAGCAGCAGAGCAGAAGGCAGCCCATCCTCACTCTCAATCTGACTCACAGACAGGAAGTAGTACTTATACTGGAGCTCTGTCAGATTGTTGGACACATCAAACATCTCGACCACCTGAGAAAGACGAGAGTTAATTAAATGTTTAATGTGTACACAAAAGCCTTTATCTGTGAGATAAATACATTAAAGTATTTACAATATAGTATTGTGGGAGGCGAGTGAGTTTGATGAAAAGGCGATGTTTTGACAGGTTGCCCACAGGATGCGTGGTTAAGTTAGATAGGTGGAGAGTGTCTGTGCACAGTGTGGGAAGATGTTTCACAGACTGTCGACATCTCTGCTCGCCCAACCAGAATCTGTTTAAAACATAATATATCATCATCACTGTCGCAACATGAAACGCACCAAGAACAGGTAGCTTGACTGCTTACTTTAGCTGCTGTATCCACGTGACGATGCGCTTCATATCATCGTTAATATTCTTCTCAATGTCGTCTAACATTGACTGATCTGGAATTAGATAAGCAAGGCAAGTTAAGTAGTTGATCTGTTCAAATATTCTGATGTGCATCCAATGGATGTGTGACTTACCAACTCCATAGAGCATTGGCTGAAACATTCCTGAATGCAAATCGACAAATATGTGGAGGCACTCGGATCGGCCGCAGGGCTCCAGGATTGGTATGACTAGTGTGGGCAGTGCAGTCTCTATGAAGGCTGAAAAATAAACACACAAAATCAATCTTTTAATGCATATGAAATAAATAATTGATTTTTACTTTTGATTTTTTCTATTTTGAATAATGATTTAAAAAAAATAAAGAATATTAAAACAGAAAATATAATAGCAGGGCTCCAAACTGCGACTAAAACAGTCGCATTTGCGACCATAAATATTAATTTGCGAGTGACGTTTTTGCTGAGGTCGCCACTGGCGACTACCCGCCGAAAGCTCCTCAGGATTTAACCGCTAAAAAAGTTTTCTCAGGCGGATGATTTGCTTCATTCTAGCAGCGCCCCGTCTGTGATAAAAATGAACTCGGGCCGAAGGTTAATACACACAACTACACCGAGTGTGGACCTGCGTGTACAACAGCTTTCAGCAGAGATCGGCCCATAGGGGAAAAAGCCGTCTGTCAGAGCCAGAAGTGTTTTGTAGAAGTCGGCGTGGCTCTGGCCCATTATCTTCTCACCGATGCCGAGACTGAACCGACAGAGACGCATTTCAGCCAGAATCAGCCCTGTGTTAATGCTATGTGGGTATATATTTACGTTATAACTTAAACATTTGAATGTAATGCTTTTTTTTTCCTATTTTGTTTTGCGATCAAATCTGTTTGTTATGTTCACGTATTAAACAGAGGATGCGCATCAAAGTTTTAGTGGAAAAAGAGAGTTTCAGACAGTCCTCTTCTCTGCCGCACATCAGTGCTGACGCACACAGTCTGATAAACGCAGCTCCGCTGTGCAGCGAGAGAGACATGACGGAGACGGAAGAAGGGAAAGTGCAGAAAATACAGCGTCTATTTCGTGCACAACTTGAACAAACTAGAACAGGTAAAGCTGTCAGCTGTGTGGATATTGGCGATATCGTTAACAATTCTCGTTTATAATAATTACTAATATGGCTTCTTCTAAACAAGATCTTGGTCTGTGTTCTTTTAATGCGTGAACTTCATTATTTGAAGTGCAACTGCCCGTCCAGTAATCGCAAAAAGCTATGTGCTTTGTAACTTTTTAATAAAAAGTAACGTTACCAGCTTTAAAAATTATTCCGAATTCATAACGAAATTCAAACAATGCAGTTTTTGGCGCTCCTTAATGGGGCAGGCGCGGTCCGCTTTAGCGCCTCAGTTCAAGGGCAAGTGAACCCATTTAATCTTTCTCTTTACTAATATAGTACATAATGAACATGAATTAACATCAAAATGTAGGCTATTTTTATAAGAGATCCTACAGTACAACTTACAGTAATGTCTCGTGTAAAAGCTCATTCAGTGTTTTAAACTGCGGAAAATGTGTAAAGCTTGTAAACATTGCAACGTAATATACGTTTACCTCAGAATAACCATTCTGTGTCAATAAACTCATCAGTCAGCTAAAAAAAAATAAAGGTGCTTAAAAGGTTCTTCACAGAACCATTTTTGGTTCCACAAAGAACCATTCAGTCAAAGGCTATTTAAAGAACCATCTCTTTCTTTATAATCTGGAGAACCATCTTTCTCCACAAAGAATCTTTTGTGAAACAGAAAGGTTCTTCAGATGTCAAAGGTTCTTTATGAAACCATTTATACAAAAAAGGTTCTTCTATGTCTTCGTGAAGCACCTTTATTTTTAAGAGTGTATGACAACATTTCCAGGATGCACTGAGGAGGAGCCCAAGCTACACTCAGTGGCCAAGTGATGCTTATGCTCCATGATACTGGTCCAGACTCTTGTGTAATGAACAATTCTTTCTGACTGTAGATTTCAAGCTGGAAAAGACATTTAGTTCCCACTTTAAGTGAACCTTAGTTCCCAGGTCATCTACGAGATGGATTAAAATGCTGATAAAGTCAAGAAAAGATGAGACATAAACACATGACAGTATGATTGAAATGGTAAAATGTAAATAAATAAATAATAATAATCATAAAATAAATAAAACACGTTTATTCTGTGGCACCTAAAAAAATTATTTGGCTCGTAAGTTTTTTTCTTATAGGAGCCAATGGCTCCTTACTCGATTTTTTTGTTTGGAGCCCTGAATAGATTTTATTTACAGTATCAATAATAACAGCATGAAAATGGACCATTTTTAAATATATAACGCACCCTCTCGTAATTTATTGCTTAATTATTGTAAATCAATTTGGTAACCAAGAACAGCATATCATTATATTCCTTCTATTAAAACACACACACACACACATATGCACACACACACACACAGAGCAAGCAGCACAAGGATGGTCAAGATCATTGTGGTGTAAAATACTTACAGTTATCACTAGGGTTGCTACTTTTTAGGATGGCTTTGAGTTCTTGCAGCTTCTGATGTGAGCGCGCATGTACACTATCGATCAAAAGCTTTTCAACTGAGAGATGATCGATCTGAAAGAACACCCCACAAACAGACATAAACTTTCATTTATTCTCAGTTATTATAAACTACCATTCAAAATTTGGGGTTGGCAAGATTTTTTTTTTTTTTTATGTTGTTGAAAGAAGCTTTACTTATTGAGAAGCCATTACTCCAGTCTTCAGTGCTGATTCTGTGCTCAAGAAACATTTCTTATTATCATCAATGTTGATACAGTTATACTGCTTAATATTTTGGTAGAAACTGTAATACGTTTTAAATAAATAAGAATGAAAAGTTAAAAAGAACAACATTTATTTAAAAAAATAATTTTTATTATATTAATTAATTATTGTATTCATTTCCCACAGACCCCAAACTTTTGAATGTTCTTGTATATTATCATCAAAGAAAAGCCCATACAGTGATCATCGTTAACTATTAATACAGAGATTATATTAACCAATGATACTCACCCTCATGGCTCTTTCCATTAATCTGGAATCACAGGCAGGGAGTGGAGGCTCATGGGAGATCTGTAATGGCTTGGATCCATCAGTCTCATCAATTCTGATGGTGACCTTGTGCACAGGTGCAGTGCCAGTCTTTCTACCCAGAACCTGTTGACTGCAAGGCAAGAATCATGAGATGCAAAACCTAAAGAGAAAAATTAAACCTCTGCAGCAAATTGGCCAATTTTGAAACCTACTTCCAGACAGACAACGTGAGGCACTTGGCAGGGATGTAGCGCTCGACCTGCACTAGATCACCCCACCGCTCTCTGATCAACATCAGAGTCTGGGAGTGCAACACCTCCAGCTGTAGTGATAGGCAAAACGAATCTGATACCAATCATTAAGGAAACGGTTTTGATTGAACACTTTCTGTCACTGCATCTCTATGAAAAACAAAATTTCCACTACATAGTTTTGTTGACTATTCTTATAAAAGTATGGAAAATATATGGGCTGGTAAAACAAAAGCTTTAATTGGGGCTGTTAATTGAGCAACCTATAAAATGTTCTACTAAAAACAAAGAATCCAAACTTAGTCTTGATCTGAAAGGATACGGAGGCAGTTGTACATGTCCTGAAGAGGCTTGTCATCTCCAAACAGTCGGGACTGCACCAGCTCGTGGATATAATGCACCTGCATGCTGTGGACCAATGCCCGTCCATCTACAGAAATTATTGAGAAATATTTATTATTTATTATAGTAATTTAAGACATTTATTTATGAATAACTATTAATATATTTGTATGCATATAAATTAAAAACATACACTCCCATTCAAAAGTTAAGTTCAGTTTTTTTTAAGAAATAATATTTAGAAAGGGTGCATTAAAATGATCAAAAGTGACAGTAAAGACTTTTACAATGTAACAAAAGATTTGTCAAATAAATTCTGTTCTTTTTTTCTATTCATCAAAGCATCCAGGAAAAAAAAAAGTATCACAGTTTCCACAACAATATTAAGCAGCACAGCTTTTAATAATAATAAAAAAAATTCTAAGCACCAAATCAGCATATTAGAATGATTTCTGAAGGATCATGTGACGCTGATGACTGGAGTATTTGACTGCTAAAAATGCATTTTTTAGTCTTGGAGAGAGAGAGTCTTTTTAAAACTTCTTAAAAATCTTATCATCCCCAAACTTTTGAACAGTAGATCAAATAAAATATGTAAAAAAATAAATAAATAAAAAAACTTCTTTTTTTTTATAGTAGTAGTATATATTTATTTAACACCATGTCAGCATCTTAGGCAATTTTCATGGCAAAAACAATTTAAAAAATACAAGTATAACAAATACAACAAAAACCGGCAAACAAAAAAACACAACAAAGTTATATTACTGAAGATTTTTTACTTTAACATATGATGAAAATTCTAAAACTTTTTCTTTATTTTTTATATATATTTAATTCAAATGTATGGAAAAACAAGGGTTCATGCAAATGGGTTCCATCATATCTTATTTATTATGTCTTATTATTACACATCTTACCTCCAGTTCCCTTGTCTTCGACTAGAATCTCTAGTTTAAGAAGTCTCCAAGGGATCTCAGGATCATCCCCCATCACTGTCAGTGTGGCTTCAAATTCCCCCTCAACTCGAAACTTTACTCGCCCATTGGCTCACACAAGGAAGATCATTCATAATCAGAACAAAAATATAGAATAAAATGTTTGGAAACATATAACATACTCATTACAGGGCAGAATACGTCTTTGCCAGCAGATGTGTGGAGCTTGGCACTTACCCACAGTTAAGTTGGCCAGCTGTGGTGGCAGGTCAGTGGTGACTAGTCTGTGTCGCAGGATTTGATTGAGCTGGTTTAGCGTTGTCTGCTTTTCTGCTTTGCTTATAGGGTCAGGAGGAATAATTTTATCCTGTAAAAAAAAAGTAACAACATTGCTGTTCATTTCTCATTTATAATATCCACTTTAAGCTCTTGAACGCTGTGTGTGTCTACTCACTCGGATGCAGGTGGGCAGACGCGGATAAGACCCTGTGGTCAATACATCAATGGCGAAAGGGATTGCAAAACTAGGCAACCGTGCATGCACCAAGGCGTCCCTGGCCAGTGATGCCAGTCGATCGGCCGTGTCAACAAATAAATATGCTTGTTGATCCAGAAACGATGAGATCATCTGCAATCAGAACTAAGAATGAGTACTACCTCAACAAGAATGAAAATAACTAGAAGACTGGAAGTGCGAAAAAAATCACGTACCGCACATTTCTCCACCTTCCCAGCATTACTTGCCCATTTCACAAGAGCAAGCAGACGCACGAAGAGCTGCCGTGTCCGACTGGCAAACTGAACAATTTCAATTTTCCTGTAAGAGAGGACATAATCAGTTACATTCATATTCAAGCATAATCTATATCTCAGGTTTCCTGTCTTTTAGAAGCCAAGGACACTCTAATCCTGTGAGGGACCCCCAACCTAAAACTTGAGAAGTCATCAATACTAGATCTAATTTATATTGTAAAAAACTAATGTTATAAATATGTCTAAAATATTATTTGGAAAATAAATAATAACACTATTGCGATTTTTTTTAGATTTATTCACACATTCATTCATTTACTCAGTTTTTTATCTAGGTAAATAAATTAGTAAACATTAATTTGGTGTAACCAATATTATATTCATGTTTTTAAGAATCTAAGTGGAAACCCCATTACAGTTTCTTACCTTTCCATGTCTGTTTTTCGAGGAAGTCTGCGAAAATCATAAAGATAAGGTTTAATAATATCAAATGACAGCACATTTTACATCTAGACAACTTGAGAGACATAAAAATACAGATCCATAAAAGCAACAGAACAAGAAAGTGTGCACATTTCTATTTATGCTTGTTTTGCAATAACAGCATACTCGATATTAATAGACTTGTTCCATAGATAAAACATAAGACCACCCACTATATCCCCCATAAGCAGACCATTCACATAAACTAGCTTCATGTTAAAATATTGGTTGATATTGGCTGAATTTTAAATTGTTTTAGATTTAAGTTCTGAATGGTAAGAAGACATACAAGGGTCATGAAGAGTTGCAGCAACATCCCCACATGATTTATATACCCCAATATAATCTCTACCAACATAAAATCAAGATTTATAAATGAGCTGACATGATCTGCAAATTAAAACATTTGCCAAAGAAAACATATGGGCCAGTGCTAAACTAGATCTAACTTGATGTAAGCATGCCCGACCAATGAACTCACAGCTCAGCCAGGAGAGTGATCTCATGGTAGGTTCGCTGCAGCAGGAACTCGATCAGGAGGCTCAGCCGGACTCCTTGAGTGGCCGGGGCTCCCGGAGGAGGCTGCGGGGCTGAGCTCGGACCCCCGGCGGGGACCAGCTGCCCGTCCGAACCGATCTGAACTGGAGCCATCTTAAAATACAACGGGAGCGATGTACGTCCACGGATCCGACCCTCACCACTCGCGTTTACTGCAAACTAGTTTGAAAGAATATTATCAAACGTTCGTCCTAATGTTTATAGGCGGCAGAAACACTTTCAACCCATGGAGAAAAGAAGAAATGAGTGTAACATGTAAGATGTGGAGAGATGGAGCCCCGCCATCACCCACTGGAGCTGAAGCAGGAAACAAAACTCTTCTTTCCCTAAATGGCGCTGGATAAATGATTTAAAATAAAAGTCCGAAAGCCAAAAACGTGATTTAAAAGGATTACATTCTTTTTATTCACGTTTTATTTCTTTCATAGTACATAAACACGGAAGACTAACTTAATTAAAACATAAATAAAAAAAACTTTTTGTCTGTATGTGGAGTCAAATAACATTTAGGCGACAGTAGTTGCTGAAAAAGGAAAGCCTATGAGACCTTTATTTTGCCAAGATAAACGACCGGACAGAATATCCGGTTTGGAATTTGTTTTAATACATCAAGCATGACAAAGTAAAACTAGTTTAAAAAAACTGGTTCATTTTATGAAATGTATGCCAATCATTTTTCACAAACAAATAAAACGACGACAGCTATTCATTATGAACAGGACTTCTGAAAACTAAATATCATATCGAGAATATATATATATATATATATATATATATATATATATATATATATATATATATATATATATATATATATATATATATAGATGAAATACTTTGCCAAAAAAAAATAAAAAATGTTATGTACCAAAACCACATTTATTCAAATATTTTAAATGTTATGTTTGGGCTATTTTTGCATGCAGTTATATTTATAGATCTAATCAGTATTGGTTGGTTAATGTAGTCAAAAGTGAAACAAAGTGATAAATATTGGTGTAATTCAATAATAAATAAATAATAAATTATTTATAATAAATATATAGTATGAGTCTAAATATTTATTTAAATTGTTATAACATAAGTAGTTTAAAAACTAATATAATCATAGCCTGTAATATAATTATAATATAATCATATAATATAATTAATAATATAATATCCCTAATAGGCTTGGCTTTTGTATTTTCGTTGCTTTCCAACCATCCAATCACATGCTGGGAAGTTTACAGTAGATCAAGTGAACTGCATAAATTATATGACCTAAATTTTCATTTTAATACTCAAAAAATAATAATTTCAAATGCCTAAAACGTCGAGTTAAAATAATAGACATAACATAACTACACACTATAAAATCAAACAGGTAATACGCAAGGTAAAAATGAAGAACCTGTGCATATGCCAGGTTTCAGTGTAGGGGAGGAGTTTATATAAACAGCTCAGCTCAGCTCAGTTAGAGACCGATGGAAGACACGAATAAACTCTACATGGAGAATCACTTTAATGATTCCGCCAGTTCAGACAGCAACGACTGCCAGAGGTATGAACCTGACTTTACATTACTATGATGAAATGATGTTACTTATAAAATACAAATCACTATATTATGGATAGTGGAAGGGTCGCCACGAGATGCACCTGCGCGTCAGGTGATGTTTGCGTCAGTGTCAATATACTGAACACTTAAACAGGTAAAAGACATGTAATGTAATGTAAAAATATAATAATGAACTCGTTTTAGCTTCATAATGTTATGGTATTTCTAATAAAGTTTCTGTTATTGTTCTTTAACAGTATTCCCACAAGTCATTAAAACAAGTGTTTAAATGTGTTTCTAGGGTAGACCAATATGGATTTGAGAGAGCGGAAGATTTCAACTACGAATCCTATGAGGACTTTATGTCCAAGCATTTAGCTGTTGTCACTAGAAGGTCAAAGAAGTGGTCGAAACTTTTGCAAGACACTGTAAAAATTGAGAAAAATATAAAAGGTAGGCAATTTAGTTAATTTATTTTATTCTTTTATTTTATTGAATCAACACATAAAGGATAAAGAATTTTTTCACTTTTTAAAGCTGTCATTTGGGTTTGCAGTGAAGCGATATGTGAGGAAAGGGGTTCCATGTGAACATCGCACTCAGATCTGGATGGCAGCTAGTGGAGCCCAGGACCAGCTGGACAGAAATCCTGGCTACTATCATTCTCTATTAAAGGCTGAGCATGACCCTAAAATAGAAGAGGTTATACGTGCTGGTAAGTTATTTCTCCAGTCATGAAACCATGTTTTATTTTAAAGCATGATTTCAAATAAGATTTAATAGGAAATATGGGAAACAAAATATTTTTTTTCCAGATATGCACAGAACCTTTCCTGACAACATTCAGTTCCGTGCCTCCTCCCAGCCATGTTTACAAAAAGCCCTGTTTAATGTACTTCTGGCCTATGGACACCACAATAAGGATGTTGGTTACTGTCAGGTACTACTGTCGTGTACACATGCCCTTTTACACACATGGCCACTAAAGTGTCACTTGAATCCAGGATGTATTGAAGTTCCTACTGTAGATGAGAATCTAAAACTATTGTTGTGTATATACCAGAGAATAGTCAATTATAACGAGTGAGGAAGTAAAGACACTTTAAACTGCTTTAATTTTGTGTTGTTTACCCTGTCAATATAATGACTGAACCTGTTGTACCCGTCTGCATTCAAATCAGTAGGCGGCTGAAATGTATCCCTTGTTGCCTTTTTAGGGAATGAACTTTATTGCTGGATACCTCCTCATCATCACCAAAGATGAAGAGAAGTCTTTCTGGTTAATGGATGCTTTACTTGGCAAGATCTTACCAGGTCGGTCACTTTTACCCACTATTGTATCTAACCAGGACTGCATAGATTAATCATTCTATTAATCAAAATGTAATAAATTGTTCCACAACCTGAAACAACTTTCTGTTTCAGATGACATCATCTAGACCTTGTGGGCGGGGAAAATAATGTTAACCAATAGCCAGATGTTTAGCCATTTTTTTAGGCTAGTGCTGTAGGTAATTTAAGCTTGCCGCCAAAATTTATATTCTGTCATCATTTACTCACCCTCATGTCACCAAATCATTATGGCTTCTTTTCTCCTGGAAGATAAAACAAAATATTTGAGAATTATCTCAATATGTGTCCATATTGGGGAAGTCAATGGTCACCAATGGTCATACAGGTTTGAAATAACTTGGGGAGTACATGAAGAATTTTAATTTTGGGGTAAACCATTCTTTTAACACAGTAATTTCATATTTGTTAACTGTAATGTTAATGTAATAAATGCTCTGCAAAGTTAATGATAGTTTTGAAGTGCTCAAATCACCCCACCACATACATCTAAAATAAGTTATAAATACTCAGAAATTATGAATTCATCATAATTCCATTCTGTATCATGTTCCACAAAGGTTTTTTTTTATTATTATTTTATCTAGACTATTACACATCAACAATGCTGGGGCTTCAAGTGGATCAAGAGGTGCTTGGAGAGCTTGTCAGGATGAAGGTTCCTGCTGTCTGGCAGGTCATGAATAGTCACAATGTAATGTGGACCCTGGTGGTCTCACGCTGGTTCATCTGCCTGTATGTTGACATACTTCCTGTAGAGGTGAGGATGAAGTCAAAGGTTGTACTTTATGAAAAGAATTCAGTGGTTAGCTTTGCAGTCACTGAATTCATACAATTTTAAAATCTTATGAAATCACTAGTCGGTTTTATGTAGCATAAGTAGAGTTTGTAATGCCAATACTGAATGTAAAGATTGGTAGCCGTGTGTTTTTCTCAGACAGTGCTGAGAATATGGGACTGCCTGTTTTACGAGGGATCCAAGATCCTATTCCGAGTGGCTTTGACGCTGATTGGTCACAATCAGAACCTCATCTCACAGGCACAGAGTCTCTCCGAAATCTGCGAACGCTTCAAACAGATCAGTCACGGGGAGTTCGTAGAGGACTGCCATACATTCATGCAGGTAAATTCTGTGGATGCTGTTTATTCACTAACTAAGCTAATACTTACAGACCTCTTTATAATGATGTGTTTGTTTGTCATCTCCCTCCAGAAAATCTTTATGGAGCCTGGAGGTCTCTCTACAGCAACAATTACTAAACTCAGGAAGATGTGTAGGAATCGCATTACTTCTGCATAAAACCCTCCTTTACACTAAATGGTGAACATAGACATACAGTTCTGCATGTTCAGCATGTGAGATGAGAATCTATTACTTACTGTGTGGAAAAACTTTATGGTATGTTAAGCTTTTATATGATTTTTTTTTTTTTTAAACATAATGAAAGGGATACAATACCTTTCAAAAGTTTGGGGTCAGTAAGATTTATTTATTTGAAAGACGTCTCTTATGATTACCAAGCCTGCATTTATTTGATCAAAAATACAGCAGAACAGTAACATTGTAAAGTATCATTTATAATTTAAAATAATGTTTTCTATTTATATAGAAAAGTTTAGAGATGCAATTTATTCCTGTGATGGCAAAAGCTGAATTTTTAGCAGCCATTACTCCAGTCTTCAGTGTCACACGAGCCTTTAGAAATCATTCTAATTTGCAGATTTGGTGTTGTTTAATATTAATCTTTCATGGATACCATGCTAAATATTGTTTGATTAAAGGAAAATCAAGCGTTTACTGAATGCTTTTGAAACGTCTTAAATGTGACTTTTGATCAATTTAATGTGTCCTTGCTGAATACAAGTATTCATTTTTTAAAAGATTTTACTGACCCCAACCCTTTGAACAGTAGTTCACCCAAAAAATTTTTTAGCATTTACTGGAGGCATGCCGTTCCAAACCTGTATGATCTTTAGCCTACTGATATTTACTGGCACCTACTGGTAGATCTTTAGAATTTTCATTTTTGAGTCAACAATCTAAGAGGAATTAACTTTTTTCTTTTTTTACTAATGGCAATCAGTTTTGTGTTATAACTAAATGTTTTAACTAAATAAAGATGTTTAACAAGCAAACTCTTTTTCTTGTCTTTTATTTTTTTACTTTATTTAGAAACTTATAATCGCATTCCCTTAAAACAACATGAACTTCATAGCAATCAAGGCAACACTTCAATATCCACAACAACTCCATTTATGCAGTCATTCCATATGAAGGTGCATTAGAAAGGAGAGATTCAACCGTGTTTTAGTACACTCCTTGTGTTTGTAACAGTTAACCATTTACCTGGGTCTATAATAGTCTAAACCTACTTCAAGTTACTCAGAACTTCCTGTTGTGTTAGTGTGAATCATACCCTTTGTCCATCCATTAGTGCAAAACCATAATATTTCCTCACTCTAGCAGAATTTCCCTTTTAACATTTTTGAGTGCAAATACAATGCTAAATGGAAGCAAGCAGGCTATAGTTTTGATATGTAGTATGAGAGGGCAACAGAGCTATTTAGTGTTTTTCAAGGGTATTCTATTCTAGAAAGTGGATATTCCATTTGTATAAGTTAGCGGAGTCTCTTCTGTACCCACTGCATCAGCAGTTCTGGAGAGATCCAGGCAAGATTTGGAATTTCTTTAAAATTAAAACTTAGTCCCAAATTGACATCTGATTCAACACTATAATGTAAGGCTTATTAACAGTATTACATTCATTATTTGTTGGAATTGTTGAATCTCAAAAGCTGAGCCTTGTAAAGTGTTCAACTAAAAATGAGAACTTTGAAATCAGGATCAGGAAATGGTGTTAAATATCTAGTCCCTTTTAGACTGAGCAGTAACAGCATCATCAGTTTCCCCTAAATCTTTGTATTTATATAAATAAACACATGAGGTTAAATTTAAGAATATGAGGTACCAAACAGATCATATGCTTTCTAACCCAGATTAAGCCTAAATAACAACAAACACCAGGCATTCCTCTAGATAAGCATAATCTGGTTCCTGGAAACAATACCTTAGCATGACCTAGAGCCTCAAACACACCTTTGATTTTGCCCTGCACCCTTAAATATGCACTAATTATACTATGTTTAACATAATACAACAAAAAGTCCAGGAAGCACAGGTCCATCTGAGCGGTGGCAGGGTGAGACAACAGCAGGGCAGGTTAAAACTAGGCAGCTGCAGTTTTCGTAGTGTTGCTGAGTCCAGATGAGAGCAGAAATCTGTGGTGCCTACACATCCTGGCTTGAAGATTACATGAGGTTAGATGGTCTGGTAACCCGCATGACTTCTGTTCCTGCCAATAAGGTAGGCCAGGATCACGATGAGCACTAGAACAGCCAATGCAGCACCCACGATAATGGGAATCAATATGTTGTCCTCATCTAGATCACACTCCTCAGCTATAACAGCGTAAGAGCAAGAGAAGAGAAAGGGAGAAAGTGGTGAAAAAACTAAAGAAAAATTGGAAAACACATCATTTCTGGAAAAAATGTGTGTGTGTGTATATTTATATTACATATATATATATATATATATATATATAGTCAAACCAAAATTTATTCAGACACCTTCAAGACTTCTCAGATTAAGTGTTTATTCGCTATAGTTTAGAAAATGGTATAAAATATGCAAAAAAACTCTGTTAAACTGTGTCAGAACAAATTTATCTTGATAATGTCATAACTTTGATAGAAAGGTATGTAATGGATTAGGCTGAATAGCTGTAAGCTGTTCGATTTAAGTACACAATTAGATACTACTAATTCAGGTCAACCAATTAGCAAGCAATGCTTAATTTTGTTCAGTCTGTGGTGTAAAAAGTTCACATTAGCAATTAAAGAAAAAACACTTAAGCAAAACATGGTGTCTGAATTTTTGGTCTCAATTTTTTATACATTTTACTGTTAGTCCACTGTATGAAGAATTTGGTGGTATAATAAGTCATAGTTTACTTTATTTTGCTATCCTCACTTACATAAATGAACTAAATTGTCTTGCACCCACTAGTAAAAGAAAATCACAAATTATATCTGGTGTCTGAATATATTTTGGTTTGACTGAAATTATTAAATTATTTTTTTTTACACAGGACACTATAGTTCTTTTTTTTTGCCAAAGAAAAGAAAATTTTAGATTTTTTTTTTTTTTATTAAAATTCTAGTAAGATTGTTGTGTGTCTCTTTTACGACACAGTAACCTTATGCAAATGTTATTGAGTTTATCAGCTTCACATTGTTATGACAACTAAGCATTTTATGCTGCGAATTAATCTTGTGTTGAACCCAAAACATTCCTTGAAGAATTAAAGGACAAAACTAAGAAATGTTAAAAGAGAGAAAAGAAAAAAAAAACCTGCTCCAAAATCTCCATTGACTCCAAAAGGCTGCACTTGAAGCTGGAAGGTGTTGAGAGAGAAATCCTGTGTAACGCTCAAGGTCTTCTCCTTCTGACACATGTAAGAGTGGCCCAGGCTTCCCACCATGTAGTTCAGAGTGGTGTTCCTGAAAACAAGGCGCTCTGGGCAAAAATAAAAAAATAATTGAATTTGCTCAGATTTTAAAACCTACAACTATTTAACATGGAATATTTAATGCTGACTTACTAGCCATGTCAGCCAATGCAGCTGACAACTCCAACCCACTAAGATGATACTTGTTTGATGTGGAATTCTGAAAAGGAAACAAGCATATTACATATGTTATGATAATACCAACATGATCTGAATAATTTAAGAGGCCATTAGTGTAAATAATTGGAGGAGATGCAAAACATACCAAAGAAAAGCTGAAAGTCAGAGTAATGTTGTCCTCAGTGAGTATGAGAGTCGCACTGTCCGGATCGCAGGATCCAGAGACTTTAACCAGGTTTGGATGCAGATTCAAGACCTCCTGAACAGTCTGGAAAGAAAGGTATGTTTACATTTAGATTACATCTACAAATGAGGACTAAACCTTCATTACTCTGAATTATAATCATAAAATGATCATACAAATCACTTTATCCCAGCAAATCCCTTTATTTACATTACAACCCAAGGAATTTTAATAATGGCAAAATAAATTGTCATAGAAATGAAGCATACAGGTCATTTTTCTATGTGTCATCTCAGGTGCACAACAAGCTAAGAATGGAAAATTAAATTGTCATTTAAAAAAGTTTGTTTACCCACTGAACAGAAAAGGAAATATTTAGCAGAATGTTTCAAGCTACTCCTGTCCAATCAGGGCTCTAGAGTGCGACCTGCATTTCAGCCCGAGCCCGACGGACGGACCCCAACTTTTTTACACCCCTCGAGCCAGGCTTCGGGATAATTTTCACATCATACTTCCGACGCGGGCCGGGCCTCCCGCCTGTTTTAGACTTCTCCTTACTTTTATATTTCAGACATCCCTCAATTAGTGATGAAAACAAAAATTGCCGCGCTGGCGAAAACAACACAAGACCGTGCTACCACGACTGTCAAGAGCGGCTCGACGGTGTTTAGTGTCCCGCCAGCAGCAGCGCAGCTGAACAGTTCTGCATTTAAATACACGCAATAGGCTCAAGCTTGCCGCAAAGCACCGGTAAAAGTAATTCCCATTAATGTGACAGGGGGAAATAGTAAGGAGATATTTGAATTATTTACTAATAAACTAGTTTTTTCTGAGTCTGTGTCACAAGGATGAATTTGTTGATCCTGACTCGCCATCTCATTAGACGCACATCTTTACGGATTATTATTATAATGAAAGAGTTTTTGTTTTTGATTTGTTTTTTTCATTAAGTAATCATTTAAAGCTTTCTATAGATATATTTATCATATCTGTGAGGCATGTTTTCACTGCTTTTCAGTTCATTTTTGTACCCCTGTTAAAGACGAGACGCAGAAAGCGCATCGTGTTTGTTTTCTTTATTTCATAAATTCACATTTTGTTGATTTTGTGAGTGCACACAAATAAAAGTAGACATTTTGCAGTTACGAATGATGTATTACTCTTACCTTTATGTGCAAAAATGACGGTGTATCTACTGAAAAAAATGCAAGTGATCACGCTGGTGTCTCCATGTCCTGAAGCTCTCCGCACAAACTATTGGATATAGCGCACATTTATCTGGGTCTAACGTTTAAACATTGTTATATGCTTCAACTGTTTTATATCTATAGGTTTTATTTTAGGCGAGTTGTGATGATTTGAGAAGGCTAAATTGATCAAACATAGGCTCACTGTCTAACGCTGGTCATTACTTAAAAAAAAACTAAAACCTATATTTAACAAACAAAAATTGCTCCAAACGTTTTTCTAAATTAACTTAAAAAAACCAAATGAAATATAATCACTTTGGTATTACATACAAAACTGAACTATTGTAATAGCTGAGACAGTAGTATAAGCTGTTTAGGGACTGTTTAGCTGTTCAGATCAGACACTACTAGAGCATCCCTTCATTCAGACACAGTGGAAGATCTGATAAGAATCAGTGTAGAGGGGCCAAGTCTGGAAGATTTTGATGCTAGAGAGAGTGTGGCCAGCTGGTTTAGCCAAGGCCAAGGATCAAGAAGGCCAAACTACAAGAGTTGGCCATCCGAGGGGCATGTGACTGCAAAGGAGGATAGTCCATAAGACATTGAGCCATGAGATGTTCAGTTTGAAGCCCTTAAAACACTTAATTTAGATTTTCTTTTTATTTCATTTATCTTGAGTTTAAATTTCAGTTTAAATTTCAGCTCAGTGAAGCACTTTAAGCACCAACACTTTTTCAGTAAGTTACCTTTCTTGTAGAATTGTGCTTCAAATAAAGAACTTTATGTTGACCAGATTGTTAGTTAATCATTTACAAGTCAATACTGCCTATGTGGACAGCAATTAAAAAGAAAAAAAGTGAACTTGTAACACTGCTGTGTTAAATGCGATGTGGTCGAAAATTTGGGTGCACCTAACTTTTGTGCAACCAGTGCAAGAAGTTAGTCTAGAGCCCTGCCAATGAAAATGAAAGTTGCATGTGCAAGTACCTTGCCATGAGAGCTTGAAATAAAGCTAATGTTGAGTTGCAGTCCCATCCGTGCCAAGAGACAGACAACATCAGTGGCATTGGTGACATTGTAGCTGCCTCGCTCGGGGGGTCCGGGGGTTGCAGGAGAAGCTGGAGGAGAGCTGGTTTCAGGGGCGACCGCAGTGGGCGGAACATCAGCATTCAAAGTCTGATGTATAGTGAGAGCTGGAACGGTAATGTAATTATTTTTAGAGGGCTCCAGATGAGTTGTAGCACTGGTAAGGGTTAAAGGGTTCTGTTCAGTTAATGGCAATATGATGGCACCCATGATTAGGAGACCCCTTAGGTGTCCACAGTACAGTTTCTTTTTTATATATAGCTAGCTACTGAGCCTTACTAAAAGTACATAATCATGTCATTTCTTAATTTTATAAACGTTTTTTTTTATTTTTAAAAGATACTGAACATCTGCACCTTTAAAAATGTACTAACTGGTAGTCAGAAAACAGCACGGATTTGGTAGTTTTACAAGTTATGTCTGTAAATATGTACAAATATTGCCCTCCAAATGAGAAATACTCAGCTTTTCTTACACAGCAGACATACGTAGGCCAAGGTTTTGCAGGAATAAACATTATTATTTAAAAAAATACATAAGAAAGAAACATTAAATTAATAAAGAAAAACACTGTAGCGTCCCCCATAAATATATGGACTGTACCGTTTCTTATTATTAATTAATTAACCAAAATATAACCATACCAAATAGTCCTGCAGCCCAAAATACACAATATTTCAATCAAACTTACCTAACAGCAGGCTAAAAATTGTCCCGGGGGGCATGTTTTGTTTGCAGATGACGGGAATCATGTTTCTCGCCAAAGTAATCAAAACACACTCGACAGAAAACAGAGGATGGCAGACTGTGCAATATGCGCCTTCAGACGTACTATTCGGATAACTGTTGTGATGGAGCAGACGTATACGACCGCTTTGAACTGTCACTGTGCCAAATCTGCATCTGATAAACGCACGAGGTCAGAATTTAGTTTCTCGTAACCGCAGCAGAAACACTGGCGTCATGTGAGCGACTGCTAGCGTCACGCAGCAGCAGCAATGCGCATGCGCATCCTATTCTTGTTTTTTGTTTTAAATGCATTTTTTGTTTTTGTTGTTTTAGAACAGATAGAACACAATATACCATGGAGTGCTGCTATCTATCTCAATAATAAATAAAATAATAATAATAAAAAAAATGATTCATGATGTATCACATTTCAGTCATATAAATTTATATTTCTGTAAGCGTTGTGATAAATTATTAGTTCCTGGATTTTCAGTGAATCATAAAATAATTCAAATAATCGTAAAAATACACATCCATGCATAACATTTCCTGTAGTGTAGCATTTCATCTTGTGATTGGATAACTATAACGGGCCACAGTATCAACTGTTTGTGTGTGTGTGTGTGTGTGTGTGTGTGTGTGTGTGTGTGTGTGTGTGTGTGTGTGTGTGTGTGTGTGTATTTCGCATCTTGATTATACGTGATTAATATTTTGACAATTATAAACAAGTAAGTTATTGCCTATATTGTTTGTTCACTGTCGTTAAGCGCTACCTAAAGAATTGTGAAATATCATGAAAATGTAGGCTACTGTATATAGATTTAAAAATAGCTACACATAAGTGATCTAAAATAAGTGATGTAGAGAGCAATGGAATGATGATACATGTGACTTAAGAGACTCCTAAGTGTTACATCACACAGACAATTTACAAGGAGGCGAAAGATTTTAGGACCATTCCGCAATGCCATCACAGAAGTGTGACACCTGACCTTTAACCCTTTTATGTTGCTTGCAATGGTTTATTTAAAGAGCCATAATGATCTTATGAAATGTATCTAACACTTGCAGCAATTATGAGGGAGACTGGAGCTAGTGTTCAAACTTTTTACTCTAGTGAAAGTTTCTCAAGGTAGATTTATTGTGAAAAATCTGTTTCTCCACAGACAACTGATACATAGAATGTTGTCACTCTATATGACGTCACAGTGGAACATGCCTTATAAATACAAATCAGCAAAAGAATTATATTCTGCAAATATTGTAATTAATAAATAAAATTCATTATTAATTAATAACTATAAATAAATATACAAAATATAGATCTGACATTTATGAAATGAGAAAATATTTTACAATTTTGGTTAAAATCTTCTATTATATAGTTGACCCCCAGCTAACAAAAATATGTTCTAAGTTCTCATTATAAGAACGCTATTTCTGGATTTTCTTTGAAAATTCAAAATGTCTAGATTTTTAATGTTTTTAAACCCTTTTCTTCATGGCTATGCAAATATTAAAGGAACATTCCATTAGACGATTCTGCAAGCAGGAACGCTACCTTTGAATGGTCTCTACACATTCTGAAACACATAATAATTTAAAAAGGTTAGACGAACATCCAAAGAAAACAGTTCAGGGGAAAAATGCTATGAACAATGAATAAATAAAGTTTTTGTGCTAACATTAAATAAACAAAAAACAAATCAAAGACCACATGACTTCAAATGAAAGTTCTTTTAATGTTACTTTAAGAATTTTTGTACAACTTTGCCAAAATGTTAGACAAAGTTCTGGGAATGTTCTCTGTTAGCTGGGCACTTGCTAAAGAAATATTATTCTAATTTAAGCTAGTCTTGTACTAGTGTTTAAAAAAGTACAAGACCACACCAATGGCAATTGCAGAACAGCAGGGGGCACAAAAAACAAGCTTGTGAAATGAAAGTTGCAAAATATTTTCAATTAAAAAGTAGAAGTTGATTAATTTTTTTATGTTTTTGATCTCTGTTTTGAAGATGTTGCCTGATTTAAAATTTTCCTTAACTGTTAGAACAAATATTTCTATTGTGTATGATTTCCTGCAGAGGAAAAAGAAGTTTGATTCAGATTTGTTATGAACACATCAACCCAATGCTGCTAAAATGGAAAAATCAAACTCAGCAGACAGTGTAACTTTTGTAACCTGCAATACTGATGAAAGACACATAACTGTTAGTGTGAAGATGGTCTAAAAATACACAGGAAATGCTGGTGAGACTTTTTGGAGATGAGAGGACAAGAGACTCTTTGGTGGAGGCAGTGGTTGTCATTTACTAGAACAGAAAACTCAGGGCTAGGGCCACTTCCTGTTAGGTAAAAGACTAACACAGTAGAAGCAATCAAAACAGAAAGGCTAAAAACTGTCGTACAACACTTACAGGCCAAGCAACAGTAAGGTACAGCATCCAAAGAAACTGTCATTTCAAGGAATGTAATGGAAATGAGCAGGACCATCTCTCTTTTGTTCTTGGCCTCACATGTATCCTCCACAGGTAAAATCATTTCTCTTGCTCTCTACATACGTATTGCATACATACATCTAGCACATTCGGTGCAGAGTTTTGATGGTTTACTATATGGGTTGTGAAATCTGTATTTGTCGCTGGAGTGAATGTTTAGAAATTCTTCTGTGTGTTTTCTCCTGTAAAGAACATTGAGGTCAAACATCAGGACATCTTCATGTGGCCATTTTAGTTTCCATTTACACTCAACAAGACTTGTAGCATAAAATGTAGCAGCTGTGACGACTGTGCAATACACTTTTGTGTTTGCAACATAATGTATGCAAAGATTAAAGTTTTTTTTAGCATTACTATGGTGGTTTGGAACTTTCATCTTCATTCTTAAATGTTGTTTTCTGAGATTCAAAAAGAAGGATCCAAGCAAAGCCACTCGTGACACTCTAAAAGCCACACTCTCCTTTTACGAAACTTCGAGGTCAAAATTGACAGGATCAGCAAATAGCAACTTTTCAAAAGTCAACAACATTATTGGCCGCTTAGTCACCTTTATTTATTTATATAGTGCTTTAAACTAATTTATTTTAAAAATTATTTTAATTTACCAAATTTAATTTAAAACAAACAAGTTATTATATTTTTCTTATTATTACCATTAATAATATTATTTTATTGTAGTGGTTGTTGTAAGCGTTATTTAAAAAGTTATAGTAAAACAAATACAGCAACAAATCATGCAGAAGGTGATTATATATTCAGTTTAAATACTTAGGTAATTTAAAGAATTATTTTTAATTATTGAATAATTGTTTTGATATGATAAAATTAGAATTTGATAAGCAAATTCAACCACACGGTTGATTCAGTACAAAAGCTGAAAGCAAACTTTTTTTTTAAGGAAAACAATATTAGTATTAATTAAAGGAATGTTTGTTTGTTGAATAAAGTAATATTTTAGAAACATGCCTGAACTTTACTAGCGCATTTGTACAAATACACAAAAAGTTTGTGTTGCAAATTAATAACAAAACATGCCAAAAAGACAACGAACTAATTTTTCGGTATCTATTAAATATGTCTGTGTTTGCTGCAACACCGTAATCGGAGGAATTTATGTGCAAATTTGAGGCAACACTGACAACATATCCCTTTTACATATACATTTTAATGTACAATGATTTTAGCCTAAATTCAAATACACATACTAGATATTTCTGACATTTGGAACACACTGCAAAATCATTGAATCTGTTGTATATGATAATGCTATCTTAGCAGTCAGTGTGGCCTCATTTAAAAAAAACTAAACAAATATTATTTCTCATTTTCTTAATCCATTGTGATTCTGTGTTGCTGTCATATATTGAATAGAATCACGCTAGGTAAACAACTTAATTTTAGTATTAATAGCTTCTTCAAGGTAATTAGGAGCCTAACATAATAAAACCTACAACATTTGCAATGAATCTGAATCTTACATTTGTAATGAATCATTCTTTTATATTAAGCAAACAAAATTTAAAAAAAAGTAATGCATCACTGATAAATGTAAACTGTAAAATAATCTGCCGGGACATTATCTGTTAATTTTAGCATTAACGCTAAAACATAAAAATTCAAAATATAGGTGTTTTATGGAAAACAAATCTTCACTTTAATACAGTACCAGTACATTGTTTGTTTTGTTTTGTTTTTTGAGTGTATAAAGATTTTATTTCTCTAGCCTTATATACTGTATTTTGTTTCCGTATGCAATGATCTTGCAGAAGAAAGGTGCTTTTTACCCCATGGCATGTGAAAGGTGTGTGGTCAGTTTGCTAACCTTCATCCACCAGCCCCCATAAACACCTACGTGATCTGAGTAATGCAATGGGGGCTTCACTGTTTTGTGCTCGTTCTTGCACTTAACTAGACCCATGCAGAGAAACCACTGAAATAGATGACACACACACACATTTACACAGAGATCACAGAGAGACAGACAGAGGAGCCTGGGCCTCTTCTGCCTCAAACAGGAAGGCATGAGTGCAGTTTTTTTTTTTTTTTCATAAAGATTTGTTTTGTGACCCATAATGTAGAAACAAATTACGGATTGAGAGTGAGGAATGAGACTCATCCCTTTTACATTTAATTATGCAAGAATAGTCTAAAATAATATTTCAATAGGCTACCAAACAAGCAGTTTAAGATCATAGAAAATGCTGAATTAACTGAATTAGGCATACACTGTAAAAAAAAAAATGACAATGAATTTAACGGTAAAAACTGTAAAAATGCTACAGTAAAAACCTGTTTAAATGGTTAACGGTAAATTCCCCTTCTATATACGGTGAAAAACTGTATTGGACATTACATGTCATTTTATGGTAGTATACTGTTTTTGGAAGTGAAAAAGAATGTATAATTTACAGTGAATAACCGTAAATTGACATTCCTAAAATTCCCAGTGTTACATTTCAAATTTGATGCTTTTTTTGTTGTTGAAATAACTGTCTTTTCTTAGTTTTTTTCTTATCCGTTTTGCACATTAGGGTTCTAGTCTAATGACACTGTGTTTAAAAGATGCTTGTCATAGGCTTTGGTTCATCACGTGACTCTCATCACCACCTGCTTTTGGTGTTATCAGTGTATTACAAAGGTACAAAACAGATTTCAGTATTACAATAGGTTGGTATATTAACATTATAAGTTAATAAAATAATGGTATTTAACTGTAAATTTAAGTTAAAATCATAAAACCTAAAATGTTGCTACCATATTGTTTTATGGTACATTTTACGTTTTTTATCGTTAATTTTACGGAATTTTTTACAGTGTACCGTATGGTGCATGTTAGTTTTACTTTCTTTGAATGCATTTATCTAATCATTGTCTATTTATCTAAACATTATATATATATATATATGTCAATAGATAGATAGATAGAAAGATATGTGTGTGTATTTCAACAGCAGTAGAGGATGGGTTGAGTAGACCAAAGTTTATTTGATAGGAGATTCCTGCTTGCATTACACCGTCATTTTTGTCTCAAATACTTGAATGTTTTTTATTTGTCCCAATGATAGGCAAGTATCGTTAGTGCAGGAATTTCTTGATATCTTTTAGAACTGATTGCAATTAAAAGTCATTGATTAAAGTGAAAAGTCAAGTTAGATATGGAAGTTTATCCATAAAACCTTGCTAAATTAATAGTTAAATTAACTATTTTAAATTAATGAACAATGCAACCCTTATAAAGTACCCATGGATGTGGCCCAGCTTCCTCTGTTTAAGAGGAACAATTATGAATGCAATTATATAGTGCATGCAAAACTCTATACATCAAAGGGCAATGTTACTCCATTTTTGTCTGTTTGTTTGAATCTCTGTTGTGTACTTATGACAAACCATGGTGCAAATAGTAGGATTCGAAAGATTTTCATGTCACGCTCGTTAATAATTATGTTTTATTAGAAAACACATTTAGACTTGTTTTGTTCATACTCAAGACATTTACTTTCTTCAAGAAACATCAAGTAATCTCAAATACTATCCATGGATTTGTTTGGATTATTATGTTAAATAAGAGTCTGTGGCATATCGAGCAGTCCGATTAAATGTTCTATACATGTGTGCACTGTTTTATTTATTTATTTGTAAAGGGACAGTGTACTGTTTTTAATCAATTTTTCCATTCAATGAACTGTAGTGGATTTAACCATTGGTTAATTTTCATCCACTGGCCATAGGCAGGTCGTCTCTAAACCTCCTTTAAAAAATGACACAAAACAAAATAGACTAAAAGGCACATAATCTATCTTTCAGCTTTGTTGGATTTGTCTAAGAATTTCAGTAAGTTTTCTTTCTCTGTGGTTTGTTTATTAAGTTGTAAAATCAGTTTGCATTCTATCCATCTAATCCAATAAATGCAAGCAGATAATTTGTGTGTCACTTTTGAGATGCCCCTGTTTAAACTCAAATTTAATTGGTATGTTTTACAAGAATTAACATGAGAGAAAGTCACTGTATAGTAATCATTGACTCTAGACATGAAAGCCTTGGTATTGGACAGTTGTAATAACATCCCATAGACATTTAGGCATATACAACTTTTCAAATGTTTTACAACTTCTTACGTGCCTTAAAACTAATCTTACATCAATACTGTTTTTTTTCTCTCTCTATTTGCATGATGGTTTAGGTACTAGAGGTGTTTTTTCTCTCTTTTTCCATTCTCTTATGTATTCTTTCTTGTTTTCTTGCTTTTTAACATTACCAATCAAACTAAGCAGAGAAAGAAAGAAAGAAAGAAAGAAAGAAAGAAAGAAAGAAAAACATTACAAAACATCCATAAATAACCAGAACAAGCCACCAAATTCGAACACCATGTTTAGTAGAGTACTTTACGAAAGTTTTTTACAAATGTTTGTTCTATTTGCAGGGGCCTTGTCTGCGTCTGACCCAACGTATTGCTATATTTTTGATGTTTTTCTGCTGCTGTATTCTATTATTTTTACTGCTCTCTACTTCAGAGAGAAGGTAAGTTGAGCTCTAGCATGCACCATTCGTTCCAAGTGAAGAAATGTACCTCACGGTTTTAACCACTAACCTGTGTTCTGCCTTGTTTCGCTTAGTTTACAAGGGAAGGGCCTGTTCCTCCAGATCCTGCATCCTCAGCCCGTAACCCCAATGAGCCTGTCTATACAGTGAGTTCTCATTAATATACGTCATCCAAATAGAGGTTCATGTTCAAGGTTCAAAAATACTTCATGTGTTGAAGTGTATTAAATTGAATGGGGCATTCCTACTATGAAGTGCATTTTCCTCTCCTTATCATGGGTGTAATATCTGATAAAATATTAAACCCCCAGTTTTTATAGATGAAGTTTGAGTTTTCTTTTAGTTTGTAGTAGCTATATTTTTGATGTGCATGGTTGCTATGCACTTCTGAAAATAAAAACTGGCAATTTATTAAGGCCTCTCTTTTTTCCTTTCTATAGGCTACTCAAAAACGTTATATATAACAAGTATTATTTGCATCATCTGTTATATCAACTCAGAAGGTCTTTTGGCAACAATTTAAATGTCAAAGAAAACGCTAATATTCTGCGTTCTGGTTGCATTTGGTAACGATACGATATCTGTTTGCAAGAGTCTGTTTACCTCCATGCCTTCTGGCTAATTTTTAATCTAACATTTTGTGATAACTGAAATGTTTGAAAAAATTCAAATTAAAAATGTATACTTATATGTAAGTACGTTTTACTTCATTCAAGTCTCGATAATTCCCACCCTGAGTCTGACCAGAGCTTTTAAAAAGTCGGGTTTAACTTTAAAACATCTCCTTAAATTACAAAAGAAGCATTTATTAAATTGTGACGAAATTCAAAAGCCCTTATTTATTGGAATGACACTAAAAAGACAACATGCGTTCTGTATTTCTTAGGACTTGGATCTGCCTCAGATGAGTTCCGATTATCAGCAACTGGATAGACCGGTGAGATTATTTAATGTGTTAATTTACTATACAAGTATATTTACATTAGCCACAATAGTAGAGAGAACATAGCAGTGCATTAACTGCAAATTAATGTTACATATCTAGTGTGTTGTACACATACTTTACTTCCTGCCTTGATCTCCAATCTTGTTTGTAATCTATGATTCAGTACGATAAACGTTCATTGCAGTTCTAAAAGTTATTTTTAGATGTCTACCAACATCTACCCTATATCTACATATTTCAGATAAGAAGACGAGAGCCAGAGACACACTATCAGGTCAGTAACACTTACTTGTCAAAAAGGATGTGAGAGATGAGATAAACCAGATAAAAGTTTCTTACCTTTTAGTACGAGGACTCTGATCCCTGCTGCCCTCCTGTGGTTGTTTACAGTTGAGCACTTATATTTGTAATCGTTCTGCAATGGTGTTTGGTGTATTTGCTTTGGTTTGTGTATTTTATAGGAATTGAGAGCTCATACAAGTGATGAATACCAGGAAATAAGAACCAAAGGAACCAAAGTAAGTGTATTAAGCCAACGAATTTGAGAAAAGTGTGTGGGGTTAGGAGGTGTTTTTAATGTGAGGTTTACCCAGCAGTGATGCACAATATCCTCAGTGTGCTCAGTTGGCAAATCAGTCTAAATATTAAATGTTCTATTTCTGCAGCCTCGCAAAGCCAAGAGCAAATCTAATGAGGTAATGTACCAATTACTAATTTTAAACACTTGGTTTTATATGTATCTTAATCGCATTTACATATTTAAACAATTTATTTTTATGACCACCTTGTATATAAATATAACATATTATCTACAAATATGTTCATACAAGCATATTTCCTACATTATTATTTTTAAACGTATCCTCTAAGTTAAGTGTCTTGTAAGTGTTCTAGGTAATCACAACATGGTAGGTTAAAAACAGACTGCAGTGTTGTTTAAAAAAAAAAAAAAAAAAAAAAAAAAAAAAAGCCCAAATTAATCAGTTTAAGTCATTGGTTTATTCTTTTAAAGGGTCGAACAGGGAGAAACAGGGATGCAGCCGAGGCTGTGGAGATGGACACTTTTCCCACTGATTACAATTAGCACACAGCACTAGCTTGGGAGCAACCTGTATATCTGCCAATTAACAGATAAATTGTGTATCTTTGTTGAATGCATTTATATGTCTTTGTTTGTATGTGTTACTTTGCCTAACCTGTATTTTGTAGTCTTGCATATACTACAATTATATGGTTTGGTGTCAAAAACTATAAAAAATACTACTATTTATCAAGGATGCATGAATTTGATTAAGTGTCAGTAAAGACATGTTTATGATGCTGTTCTTTTGAACTGTCTATACAAAGAATCCAGAAAAAGTTTATGGTTTTTATAAAAAAAATATTAAGAAGTACAACTGCTTCAAACATAAATGCTTTTTGGCCACCAAATCAACATAGAATGAATTCTGAAGAATCATGTGACACTGAATTCTGGAGTAATGATCGTTGTAAATTCAGCTTTGCAATAACAGGACTAAACAAACATGTTTAAATATACTAAAATAGACATTTTAAAATGTTATTATTGTTTTACAGTACTACTGTTTTGCTGTATTCTAATTAAATGCATCTTTAGTCAGACTTTTCAAAAACAAAAAAAAATCTTGCAGACCCCAAACTTTTGAACAGTATTATGTATGCATGCATGTATGTATGTATAGAAAGTTTTTTTTTATTATTATTATTACAATACAGGATATTGAATGTTAATGCAAGGCATGAACAGATCATCTTTGTACTTTAATTTAAAGTACTAAACCTCTGTCTGGAGAGGTAATACTGTTTTTTTTTTTTTTTTTTAATACATATTTTGTGTAAAATAGCATATTTTGTGTGTACTGCTGTAAAAATAAATGTAAAATGTTATCAACTCCATAAAATCATCAACATGATCCAAAATATGGCAAATATTAACAGATCAAAGACATGTAAGGATATTAAAACACTTGGAAAATGGTTTAATGATGTTTACAACAAAAGAGAACTGTACAGTTACAGTAAAAGATTATCTTTATATATATATAAAAAAACAAACAAAATACAGCAGACAAATGCATCAAATCTACCATGTATCCTGATTCACATACTTATATTCTACACAATCATTCAGTTCTAAGCTACAGCGATGTAGCCGTTTAGCGTTCAGTCTTGGGTATATGTCGCTTGATAACAGGCCATGAGTGGCACTAGAGTTCAGGTCTGTAGTGAAACTCAGAATCCAACCAATCATCACTATTACAACAGTGAGTTACAGCGTTCTGAAGGGAGATATAGAAGTACAATCTACAGTATGTGACAGGGTGAAAATGGAACACATTCCTTGAGCCTCAGCTGCAGGAAACATGGAAATGAGAGTATAGAGAGTGATTTCTTTTGAAATCAGTGACTGAAGTATTATGTACATAGTCTTTTTTATCTTAACCTTTTTTCTCTTTTGTTTTAAAAACAATGATAAGTTGGGCAGTGAAACTGATATCACATACATTGACACATCCAAAAACATACAAAAATACTATTTCTTTAACCTACAGTAAGACAGTTTTGCAGTTAAATTCCATGCTGTGACACAGAAAGAGCAACAGATCCAAGGAACAAGAAAATTAAAAACGACAAACTTTTTTTCTCCATAAGCATCTCAGAAAAATACCAAAATATACATCTAAGCTTTGGAATTACTGAGGTTAGGACTACTGTCAGAGCTGGGTTCTGTTTCTTAATACACAAGCTGAAGGGTTTGGGAAGGAAGAGGAAAAAGAACAGAGTAATCTTTGGTATCTGCACTTGTAAAACATTTCATATTTGGATATTTTTGCTTTGGGATAGAGCTTATAGTTGCTTTCGACCCTCCACTCGGCATAAAACTATTACGATCCATCTGAAAAGGGCCGTGTCGCACAGACGCCGCCCTTGCAGGATGGAGGACAACGATGCATAGCTGCACAGCTGATCAAACCAATTGAAATCATGATAGTGGAAACAGCAAAGCTAGATAAAAGACATCGACAAAACAGCGAAACCACGGGACGACAGCACCTAAAAGACGACTATGGAGAGACGTTGCATGTTTTCTGTAGACAATCATAGAAACAGTGTTGTCTTGCTGCAGCCACAGAGTGGAACTCCAGAGGACAGTTTATCCTGAGCAGGTTGCAGTGAGCCCAGGACATCCTTCAGCGTGTATTAATAAACATCACCCAGCCCACGAGGGGTTACTTTAAGTCCTTTCCAGAAGCCGGCAGAGCTGTTTTGCTTCCTCTTTCTAGTAAACCCTGCCCACTTGGCCACAGGTGACCAATGATCTAAAACCGCAAGCTGATGGTTGAGGCAGGGCACTAGAAGAGAGAGTTTAGTCCATACAATCACATTGAAAGTCTTTGGTTACCACTGAGAAGGTGAGGAACAAGCAGACCGCAAACCCAGAAGAGCAAACCGCACAAACCGTGCAACAAATAAGGGTTAGGGGTTTATAAAGAAGATTGTCAAATTATAAAATTAATAAGGAGCTATAGTGTGAACTTAAATTTGTGTGAAAGGAAAATATAACTAAGTGGGATGAGCTTCTAATAAGCATGTGTGGCCTTCTGGGTATCCATCCAGTTCCTCACTCAAAACTTTAAACAGACATCTGCAGGCTTCCGTTCTGGGACCGATCTTTATTTTATTATTATTTTATCATTTGAAGTAGATTAAAGCAAGTTTTTACTCAGTTTCGAGTTATAAATGAGGTATACAACAGCTCCTTTACTCAGACCAGCTCTCGCTCGGCTCTCTGGTGCATGACCTCAACTATCCTATTTTGTCACTAGACTGAGGGTCTACAGCGGCAAACCCCGCTACAATCGTGAAACTATCCAATCACAAGTCAGAGCATCCACACACGCCAAAATCAAGTGCCAAAAAGGATCCACAACAGCTTCAAATTTACAGAGCTGTTGCCAGGTTCAACATCTTTGGATAAATCACATCCCAAACATCTCATGAGCACACAGGTTAAAAAGGATAGCATTTACAGCTAAGTGGTCAATTGCATCAAATGATGTATGATGCGTCCTTATATCCACTTAAAAAAAATCAATTTCCTGTATTTCCTACCAATGAGTCTCATTAAAAAGTCTCACTTTTAAGATATGATGTCAGACGGAACCTCTCTAAAGTATTATCTTTCAAAGTAATGCACCACTAGCGCCCCCTACATATCAGCTGGAGTTGAGTTATTAGTAAAGCTTTTAACAGGTATCCAACCGACTTGAATTCTACCTATGAAAAATAGGTAGCAACACTTCCAAAATATCACAAAACAAATAAAACTCACAGCGTTATTTTCATGGTTGATATGCACCATGTGAGTTTTGAGATTGGTGCATGCTCTGTTGCATCCCCTTTCACACACACACACAACCAAACAAAATCATCTCACATCAACATATTACAGTTTGCTACAATGTGTCAAACTCAGAAATAATAGTAAGGCATAAATGATAAATGCAAGTTTTTGTCAAACTAAGAAAGCTATTGACGTTGCTCCCTCATGATATACAAAAAAAGGCATAAAGTAATTAAACTCAAATGATTGTTAAAGATTGTTAAAAAGCAACATGGCAAATGAAATTCATAAAAAGTAAAGCAAAAAAACAAAAAAAAACAAATTGGTGCTATCAAGTCTGTTACATCAATGAAACTTGGGTCTTTCCTTTAGGAGCACCATCACAAGCCCCTCCCACTCAAACAAACCACATTTAAATGTGGGCAGGGCACACAACAGCCACTCCCACATCACAAGGATGTGGTCGCAATTTTTGGTCTTGACTTTTTTTTTTTTTTTTTTTTTAATTTTTTAGAATAGCTATAATATAAATGAAGTAATTTTTTGTTATTTTTTTTTCTTTTAGTGAATAAGCATGACAAAAACACTACATTCAAACTAGATATTAGTTCAAATATAAAATATGAGCATCTTACATAAGTGAATATATATAGAATTTAGAAAAGAAGTTCTCTAATCTTTTGAGTCATTCCTCAGATAAATATATCAGTAACTCCCCACAGTCCCGGTGACCACCGGGTCGTGACACTAATGCGCAAAACAACACATAAATCTACATGTCCAGAGAGGCTACGTTGAAATTTCCGGACAGAACCAGCGGAATGAGCAGCAACAAGACCCAGCCGCAAAGACAAAGGCTTTTTTTTTTTTTTTTTACTTTGGCAAGTAGGATAACAAAATATTCATTACAAGTTAACCTGGACATACCCTTTAAGTAGTAGTAGTAGTAGTACTTGAAATAGCAGTAGTAGACTTATGTGACATTATTATTACAGATTTTCCTGTCATACTTTGTAGTTTTGTTTTACACATTGGTCATTTTAAAATGGACTGTCAGAAACAGCTTTTGTACATTCTGGAGTTGACTACTGGTGTCTTTTGCTTAAAGTGAACCTTCCATGTAAGTGCTGCTGAGGTATTTCAAATCATATTAACAATAAAACACACATGGCGTTGTAACAAAAATTGACAGACCGGGCCACATTAACGAATGACAAAAGGGACAGAAAGGGGAGACTCTGACCTCTTCTTCACAGAAATTAAAATGTGAGAGTGTTAAAAGCAAAACAGTGATGTAATTCTCCCAGAATACCAGTTCTCCATTGTTCATTAACAAGAACAACAAAAAACAAGTCTAGACAGTGTACCAATGGAATACTAAAAATGAAGCCAAATGAAGCCATTTTCGAGCCTTTTGCACTTCCACAGGTTCTTCTGGATTAAGAGTTTGGTGGACTCTTGATATTTCTATTGCTATTCATTCGTCAAAACGCAGCATGGGTGTTGAGTCCTGTGAGATTACATCCAAAACAAAGACACGCCGTAAAGGTAAAAGAATGAAATAAAGGACACAGACTCCCAAAATCTCAACAGCACTTAAACACAAGGCCCTCAAGATTTTCTTTGGATCGTTAAACGCTCGGATATCGAGAGCTAAAGCAAGTTAGCGCTGTGCTAGAGAAGCTATATTTCTTCATATTTGTTGGACAATGCAAGTCAAAAGAGTAGGGTTTCAAAGAAGTATAATATATGGTAAAGTTAGTCAGTAGTGAGTAGTGAAAGTGTGGTCAGCATTGCACTGACCCACACAGGCACAGCAGCTAGTGAGAAATCGACTTTGGTTCAAGCTTTACATCATGGCTGCATTACATTGGTAGGGAAAAACAAAACGGACCATCCGGCTAAAACCCCCAATTACGTTCTCACCCCTTTATAACGGATATTTCAGGCCCCGCTACTGTCCTCCATGGTACAGCCAACACATTGGGCTGGAGTGAAATTTAGAGAAGGCCCTGATTTCAGATTATGGAGGACTGAATCTGGCACCTTGCAACTACAAAGAAGGGAAAATGTTCAAAAAGCCTTTTAGGTAAGAACACGCTTGCTTTACTTTCACGTTTACAATTTTCAATGATCTGAACAGAATGGGAAAATGACTCCCCCATTTATCATTGACCAGCAGAAAGGACAATCCAAAACCTCAAACTGGTCCTTTGCTGTAGTATCACGTTCTGCTCTCACCTCGGATCTATTTGGTTAGTTTCACTGACACTACAAAATTGAGGAGGAACAGCCATCTCAAATAAAATAAAAAAAAAAACAAGAAGAACTATGTTTTCGTCTTTGGAAAAGATCAAAATATTGCATTATATTTCCTGTGGTCTACCTAGAGCCTTCGCTCATAAATATTTAGGCTTAAACTACGCTACAGTAGCAATATACAGCAACAGGTATAACAAAGATTTTTGGTATATCTTGAAATAGAGGCAATACAAAGACCTCCGAAATAAAGACCTCTTAAAGCGTGACAGAAGTTCTGCTAAAAACCGAGCAGACTGCAGTTCTCAAATCCAGTTTTTTTGGTACAGATACTGTGCACAAGTAGAAAATCAAAGATCCTAAAAAACAAAAACAAACTTGAACATCATCCACCTCAACTTTATCTCACTTGACCTACACCTTCACAATCAGGTGGTGATACCGTGAGTACATCCCATGTTAGGAAGACCGTGAGGAGGTTAACCTTACGTGGTTACATAGTCCTGATGCTAACGTCACCAGCTCTCAGTTACTGAAGCTTCAAAGTAGATGGTACTGCTCAGTTACTTTTGCCCACGCCGAACAACTCCTCCTTGACGAATCATTTCATAATTCGTTAAAGCTTTTAGTATATTAAATGAGCCTGTTACTGGGTGAGGATTCAGACCCAGATTAGTCTTCTGCTACTGGGTAAACTACGAAATGATATGAAAACAATATCTGAAAGCGTTTCACTAGAAAGAAAGGCCAGTCGAACGATTCCTTAAAGCAATGAAACCGCATCACAGCTGCTTATTACTCCATTTAAAGCCTTGTAACCACAAGTTAGTAAGATACTGGACATAAAGCTAACCCATTGGTTGAAAATAAATCATGTGCATCTAAAAGGAAACGTTCCACGGGGACAGGAACGTCTGTAAAGCAGGATCTAGACAGAACATTTTTCTACAGTGAGGAAGAAGAGGTTACTGTCAGCTGTAAGAAGGTATCATTCAACACAGTAAACAAAGTTTTTTGGTTAAAAGCATTTCAGAAATACCTCTGAAGAAGAGGTTTGATGTGAAAATGGGAGAAAAGAGCGAGTTCACTGAAACGAATATGTCTTTGCGTCGCATAGAGACTTGGCACAATGTCCAGGGAGGTTTCTGCTCTCCTGATGCAAGCTCTGTGGAGACGCCAACATTCGCTTACGGTTGATTTGGATAAAGTCAACCCATCAATGAGGTCCAAACATAGCAGATTAAGGTGTAAAGTAAGAACATATAAACTTAAACATTAAAATAACGTTAAAACGGCATTAAATCCTATTTAAAAGGTTTGTTTTTGGTGGTAGCAAGAGATTAAAGAAAAACTAAAAGAAATTAAAGGAAAGGGGTCTAGGAGAGGAGAGGAGTGGGTAAAGCTTTCACTGGGCCTTAGAGGCCGTGGTGATGGTGGAGGCGGGCATAGTTGCTGTAGTGACAGCGCTCTGGTGGGCATCGGCGGTGATGTGCAGGTTGAGGGCTCCGGCGGCCCCCCCGGCCCCTCCCGCAGACACCAGGCTGACCGGGTTACTGGCAAGCAATGACAAGTTCTGAGGGTTCAGAAAGAGCGGTGCCGTCACGAGGTTAGGGGTGCTGCCAGCGCTGGTGTTGGCAAACAGAAAGTTCCCGCTCCCATCCAGAGATGTAATGGGCAGACTGCCACTAGATGCCAGAGCTAAAGAGACAATGAACAACATTTTAACACCAGGTGTTCAAAATATCGAAACAGAGCAGTGGCCTATAACAAATCAAATTATTAGAACAGAGATGCAGCGCTATAGAAATTTTGACTGTTAAGATGAATTTTCACATACCCAGCCCCTTGCATGTTCATTTATGAGACATTTTAGCTTATTTATAAATTCAGATACTGACAAAGGTGTAGTACTAGTATACTTTTGTTTGTTTAAAAAAAAAGTGAGGTCTATTTTTGAACAAATAAGTCTATTATTTTACCAATTATATCGACCAAATCAGACTGATATTAATCATTAAAAAATATATATTTTTAATATTGTTAGAATTAAGAACAATTTTTAGTTTTCTTTTTATATTTATTAATATTATCATTATTATTAAATAACACTGAAATACACTATTAATGTTATAAATATAAAAAAATATTATTAATAAGAATCATCAATCTATCTATAAAAGAGTTAAATAATATCAAATGTTTAAAGACGGGTCGTTGGATGAACAGTTTCTTAAAGAAGGGGCTGAATGTTGTGGGTGTTCAAACTCAAAAAAAAAAAAATGTAGTTCTCAAATTACACAGTTTTATATCACACTGTATTATGTAAAACGAATTACAGAAAATATTACTACTACTACTATTATTATTATTAATATTATTATAATATTATTATGTAGTAGTAATAATGTAACAAAGTACACTACTACTAATAATAAACAATAATAATATCATGTAATATAAATCTCTGTAAACTGAATTAAAGAAACTTAATATTTTAATAATATACATAAAATAATGTTAATATTACAAAAAAAATTACAATGAAAGGTCTATTTTGGACAAATAAGCCTTTCTATTATGTTACCAATTACATCGACCAAATCAGATTGATACTCATCATTAAAAAATAAAAATGATTATTATTGTTAGTACTAAGAACAATTTTCTTCATTTTCTTTTTATATTTATTATTATTATTATTATTATTTCATAATAATGAAATACACTATTATTATTATAAAGAATAATATAAATAAGAATCATCATAATCTTCTTTTAAAGAGTTTTTTTTTTAATCCATAACACCTAAAAGCACTCAGATGGTCACATGAACTTATGAAGTTAAATATAAAAAGGTTTGCATTGTATGCAAATAAGTCGTTTAGAATATTTTCATTGTATGCAAAAAAGTCATTTAATATCTTGGAATTGCATGCAAATATGTTGAATGCAGAAAGCTTTTGAGAGTGTAGAGTGACATCTGTTTTACGGCCACATATTCATCTTGCTGATGATGCCAAGATTAATAAGCACATGCAGAGCCAT
The DNA here is from genome assembly GCF_018340385.1 of Cyprinus carpio. NCBI lineage: Eukaryota > Metazoa > Chordata > Actinopteri > Cypriniformes > Cyprinidae > Cyprinus > Cyprinus carpio. The sequence goes on along the minus strand of NC_056605.1, from coordinate 21,948,579 downwards.
ATTGTAAATATAAGTGTACTTGCCGCTCCACACACCTTGGATTGTGGCCAAGGTGCTGTTGCTCATCAGTGCTGGACTCAAAGCGCTCCCGAGACCACCGGGTGCCAGACTTAGAAAAGCCCCGCTTCACAGGAAACACCAGAGAATAGTATTAAACACAGATATCCAATCACAACTTGAGGTTGATGCTCTTTCAGAGAACTAAAATGACACTTACCCAGGAGTGAACTGTGAAGACGCCATGAGCCCAGGATTGAGGCCTGCGGCTGCAGCCATGGCAGCGATGCTGGCGCTGGTGGGCAGCTGGGTGGCTCCTTGCAGAGCGGCTGAAAGACTGGGTCCCGCCACCATCACCTGCCCAGTGCCCAGAGTTGCCGCCAGTGAAGAAGGTGCCTGACTTACAGCCGTCACCGTCCCCTGAGCTGAAGTGTGCTCTGAAGAGGACGTCTGCGCTGCGGTGGGAGAAGGGCTGAGCGAAGGAGAGGATGCTGCGGTGGTGATCACAGGTGCAGTGGAGATGACTGATGCAGTGTTAGTGCTAGCAGAGCCAATAGTTGTGCCTGTAGGAAGAAAAGGCTCTTTTAAAGATTGTTAGGTGAACAATAGGAATGTTTTTGGAGGTTTTTAGGCTTTTCTTGCCTACCAGTGAAACCGACGCTGGAGACACTAGTGCTGGTGAGAGTGTTACTGGTCACAAGACTTGCTGTATTCGGTGCCTGTAACAGGGGAAAGGAGGAGGAGGTTAAGCACTATTTTCAGCAGTCACATCTGCTGTGATGAATGAAGGGAGGCAGTTTGCATGTTGCGCACCAGAGGTGTGGCGGGAGAGAAGATTGCTTTGATAGGAGTGCTGACGGCGCTGCCACTGCTGGGTGGGTTGATCCTCTTCTCTTTCTGTCTGCGGTTACAGAACCATACTCGGATCACCTCTTTCTCCATGTTGAGCTGGTCCGCGATCATGGTGATCTCCTCAGAGGTAGGTTTTGGGTTCTGCTTGAAAAGGGCAAAAGCACAAGAAACGCCCTTACGGCAAAAACAAATCACAAAGACCTACAAGCCTTCAGTCCATGGTCTGAGGAGGTAATAATTCAGCTGGAAACTTTCAAGCTGAGACAAAATCAAATGTTTAAACAAGAGACTTTGGTTCCTTAAAGAAGGGGCTGAATGTTGTGGGTGTTCCATTTCTTATAATGTAAGAAGGTAGAACATACAAACATTTTCTGTAGTTCTCAATTTACAGTTCTATATTACTGTATTATTATTTAAAATTATAATAATAATAATCATATAATAAATTACATTACTCTTACTACTACTAATAGCAACAAAAACAATTTAATACAAAACTATGTAAACTGAATTATAGAAAATGTTAATATTAAGTAGTAGTAATAACAATGAAGTACATTACTAACAATATACAACAACAACAACAACAACAATAATAATAATAATAAGTAATATAAATCTGTGTAAATTGAATTAAAGGAAATTAAATTATTATTAATATTTTAATAATATAAATCAAATATTATAAATAAATAAATACAAAAAAAAATGTATTATAAAAATATTTTACTACTACCTAATTGAAGTTTAATATTAATAGTGCAAAGAATACATTATTTTAAATAATTATGTGTAATTATAATAAAATGGAATATAAATCTGTGTATAAATTACAGAAAATATTAATGAGTGTACATCAGGGATAGGCAACGTCGGTCCTGGAGTGCCGCTGTCCTGCAGAGTTTAACTCTAACCCTATCCAAACACACCTGAACAAGCTAATCAAGGTCTTCATGATTACTAAGGCTACAGACAAGTGAGGCTTTATTTCAGGGTTGGAGCTAAACTCTGCAGGACATTGGCACTCCAGGACCGACGTTGCCTACCCCTGGTGTAAATAATATAAATAATTTAATGTACATAAATAATAATAATAATAATAATAATAATAATAATATGATTAATACATTGAATTACAGAAAATATTACATCGCATTCAACATTTAATTGATAGTTCCATCACATTGTCACTAAAAACCAGCGGAAGATTTTGAGCCAGTAAAACTTTAATAACGGCTCATCAAATAAGCTCTGATGCGAGATGTCGCTCACCTCCAGAAAGCTCTTTTCTAAGGCCACTCTGATGTTGGTCTCAATGCTGGTCCTCTTCTTGCGGCGGCGGTTCAAGCCCTCCATGCCCAGCCCAGGTGAGCCAAGAGAGCTGGGACTGGACAGGGCCTGGTCAGACGTCTGGTTCTCTGCACAAACAGCGCACACGAAAGCACAAAGGAGTGATATAAGCACCTGTGCCAAACAACACAGCAGACGCGCCTCAAAGCATCAGCAACATTAAGTAAAACATTAGCTTTATATATATATAAAAAAAAAAAAAACAGAAAGGAGAGCTGAGACCTGCAGTACTACAGACCTTTGCATTCCAAAACTAAAGAGGAATGCGACAGGAATCTTCATATCCTTTCTAACATCCTTCATGGTATACAATGTTATTTTGAGTGAGGAGAGAAATGGCTCAGAGTAGAGAAAATACATACCTGCATCATTGAGCCATTTTTCAAGCAGAGGCTTCAGTTTGCACATGTTTTTAAAGCTCAGGTTCAAGGCCTCAAAGCGAGAAATGGTGGTTTGGCTGAAGTCATTTCCATAAAGTTTTCCCATGGCAAGGCCAACATCCCCCTGGTACAACAACACAATAGCATTTAAGTTTTAAACATAATTTACAAGTCACCCTATAAGTCTCAGATGGAGGAGAACACAAATAATTAGAAAAAATTCACATTTGGTGATGACCTGGATGATTAAATACCATCGGAGACTTCTGAATAGTGAAATCAACTAGAGCGTGCAACAAGACAAACTGTGACGAGGTAAGTCCAGTTTACCTGCGTGAAGCCCAGTTTGATACGTCTCTGTTTGAAGGTCTTGGCAAACTGCTCTAGCTCCTCCAGGTCGCTGGGCTCCTCCAGGCTGGGTGTGTCGATGTGCTTTGGTGTCGTCTGGCTGTGAGGAAGGGATTGGATGGGGGTCGCTGCTATCGTGCGTGTGGGTGTAGCAGGCTGTGAAGTGGAAGGAAAAAGGTGTTTAGAAGTTTTGGTTTTGGAATGTATGCTAATCTAACAGGTTTTTCAAAAATAAAGTAATCTAGATGACGTGTACAAATGGATCCAGTGGGTGAATGGGATGCCCCTGACCTGTGTGGCAAGTGTGATGCTTGGCTGGGTCTGCAGGAGGTTGGCTTGGCTTTGAGGTAGTTGAGTTAGAAGGTTCTGGGCCTGCAGGAGACCTGGTTAGAGCAAGAGGAAAGACCAAACAATCAGATAGGCTGATCACATGGAGGAACGGAGAGATCCAAGAAGGTTAAGATGATACGGGACTCACTCTGCTGGCCCTGTGGTGTCTGCGAGATGATGAACTGCGCAGGCTGCAGCTGTGTTGCGATGTGGTGGCCCGGCTGGACCAGCACAAACTGCTGCAGGTTGAGGTTCTGCTGCTGTTGCAGATGCTGTAACTGCTGTATTGTTCCACACAAACACAGCGTTACTATGTGTCACTATACCAAGTGCACCAGTTAAGCTATGACTGCCATGACAACCTCACCAATTAAGTGGGGTTCAACAGTAAAGATGTTTTAGATTTTGTTGGAAAAATACATTTTGCTGTTGCCATGACAATCAGCAAAGTAAAACATTTAGGCATATGATTGTGTTTTCTGCTATTTTGATCCTAGTGGAAATGCCTCCTTTTTAAATTTGCCAATTTAAATGCACCCTTTTTATTGATTTAATAATTTCATTTTGGGTACTTTGATTCTCTATATACTTCAGATGCAGCTTCCTACGTATAAATAGCTGAAGGGCCTGGAAAACAAAATGTTAATGTTTTTTCATATTTTATAGCATTTTAACTATATACGTGTATATATAAATTTCCATGTAACAGAGCGAACAAGAACCCCAGAAAAAAACAACAACTTTGCAGTATTTTACATTAATATACATCACCAACTCTTTTCTTAGCCTTCTATCAACAAATTTCCAAGTCCACCACATTTAAAGAACAATTTGAAAGGTCCCCAAACTCCATCAAAAATTTTATATTTATCCCTTAATATATCATCTTTTCCATTGACATATTTGTTACCATTACTTTCAGCCAACGTCCTATATTTGGCTAAATGTTAATTTTAATTAAAAACACTTCCCTTCTAACACTTGAGGCATTCTCAAGGCAAGTCAAAATACTGCCAGGGCAAAAATAAAAATGAACAAAAATTAATTTTTAGAAAGTCCTTTCGTTAATGTCTGTCATCCATTAGTTTTGCCTTTACTGAAATGCCATTCATTCAAATGACAAAATCATATTGAAAGAATGGTGCCGTGCAATCAAATAAAACAAGGCCATTTCAGTACTGAGACTCGAATGAATAAAACTGCGGCTCTCTTACAGGTGTGATCTGGATGGGTTGGGAGAGGGGGATCTGGGTGATGGGGGTGGCAGCGGAGGCAGAGATGCTGGCTCCTGTAGTGCTGCTCTGCTGGCCGGCTGAATGCTGCACTGCTGCTGCTAAGAGCTGAGCCTGAGCCTGCTGCAGCAATAACTGCTGCTGCGCTGGAGTCAAAGTCAACTGCAGAAAAGAGAGTGAGACAAAGACAATTTATTTAATCTCTAATTATCACATTTGGCAGTAGGCCCATTTCTATAAAATTCTCAAAGTGGAAATTACCCCGTTACTCACAAAGCTTTACCCTGGATTCAGCGTGTTTATTTACTAAAAGGCAGTTGCAGACGTTGCCACTGTCGAAAAGTGCTATTTACAGTTAGCCATGATTAATTATATTTAACAACTATACCAACCTATACTAAAATCCTTGAGTGTGCATGATTTTAAAACATTTCCCTAAATCCTTAATTTGTGCACAAAATAGAACACAGTGAAATTTCAGTGTATCACTATATAAAGGGTTATATGTATAAACCACACTGATAGTTTGATTGTGAAAAAAATGCATTGATACTAAAGCCTGTCCAGGTTCGAGTTCGGCCAATCAAAACAGCAAGGACTTGCAGCCTGAAGTGATATATATTTTTGTGATATTGACAAGTAAGGGTCAACCTAAAGGTGATTTTTCAAGTCACAAAAAGGCTTCTACAACTTCAAAAAAAAGAAATCGATACCCAACTGTACAGGATGAAGAAAATGATGATGAATAGTGCAGTACAATATGAACAGGCAACATGTTATTTGAACTTATTTTTAAATAACCATGTATAACAGTGGGACTCCTCATGAAAAACTGCATAATCCATAACATAACATAATGATGTAGTCAGTCTGCCTTTGCTCTCAAAGGTTTTAAATATTTATATATGAATAGCTTACAATACATGTATAATATATTCTTTATATAGCTATAGTCAACAGATTTTAAACAATAGCTGTATATTTGGTGATGTCAATTGCAATGCTTCATAGGATTGATGTTCTTTCCCTCATTTTTTTTTTGCTACCAATCTGTTTGTGTAATGTTGCAATTCACCTAGTGGCTGGTTTGGTTTATGGCTTTTAACTCTTTAACAAAGACTTTTAAAATCTCAATGGAAAAATTAATGGGGAAAGACACTTTCGGAGCGAAGACCGAAGAAAAAGCAGACAGGCACTGTTGTACTCTTTTGCACAATAAGGTTCATGCTTCTTCTGATTTAAATGTTCCAGTTTGGTGGCAGAAGCAAATAAGGATTAATAAAGAGGGCTTTTTACCTTTTGCTCAATCAATGTGGAAATGGGGGCAGAGAAAGCAAATACAGAGGAAGACCTTCCCAAAACACCTCTCCGAAATCAAATGTTTTTTGTTCGATTCTCATGTACGGTGATATAAATATACCGCAGCCTTCTGAGACTTCAAGTGGAGAGCAAAGCGGGTATGCTAATTAACGAAACTGTTATGCAGTACATGTAAATTCTGCATAGATTTGCATATTCTCAACCATCTGTTTCCGAGCAACTGCAGAGCAGCTAATTAGCATATGGGGCCCAATAATTTCCCCTGTAACCAGGAGATAGCATGTTGTGCTTTAAATCTCTAATCTTCAAAGTTACGACAAATCTCACACATTATTTTCGAATAGACACAATAATGCATGACATGAGGTGGAAAGCCTCTGCAGTCACTCTGAAACATGATAATGACACACGCGGGTCAAGACCATGGCAGTTTTGTGACTTAGACACAGGCCCTGGGGACATCTCTAAATTCCTATTGCTCTTTCATCCATGTCACAGACCACAAATGTGTGTGTGAGCTCAGAGAAAAAGATTATACCTGTTGGAGCAAGGCCTGTGCGTGTGCGTTGGTGATTGCGCTTGTTGTTTGCACAGTCTGCCTATGAAAGTCCAGTCCATTTGTTTGGGCACCTGGAAGAAGAAAAGCAGTCGATGCTACAATAGATCAGAGCCACACAAAAAGGTCTTTTCAACCAAGTTATTCAGCTCCATGGCCTTTCTTATTTCAATCTAAAAAAACAAACAAACAAAAAAAAAAAACGTTATTCGTTTTGTGTTGAGTTGTATTGTATTTTATGTTTAAGTTAAGTCAGAGCAAGTGACCCTTTGCCAATTTACAAATTGTGAAGTGATAGTCTTTCAACTCACTCAGACGTAAAAGAAAGTTGTGTTAGGAAGATCAAGGCAAAAGATCTGAGCAGACTACTTGAGAAAATATAGAAACATGCAAGTTAAGGAACCAACGGTTCCTTGGGTAACTCACCAGTGTTTTCGTCCCCGCTCTCCATTGCACATTTACTTGTTTCCGATGGATTACTCATTTTAGAATCTGGAACAGACCGAGGAAGGTCGGACTTTCAGTTTCTCTTCAAAGACCAATCATTCAGTGACTTTCAAAAGTGAGACAGCAACAAACCATGACCCAATATTTTTTTTTAAATATTCCAACTTCATATGCTATTGACTACACGGAATGTCTCAAAGTTTAGTTATGAGAAAATGAAAAAAACTGAATGCTGTTAATGAACAATCTTAAAACGTTGACTACTCAACCCTAGATAGCATAGCATCACTATACGGTAAAACAGATCTTAAATGTTGTTGCCAACCACAAACATCACTCACCAGCAGCTGCTGCACCTGCCTTGTCAAGTGTCTCTACAAGCATCACAACAAACTTAGCACCCCTTTCGCAGACAACCCTCAAAAGCAAAGGAGTCTCTCTCTGCGTAACTAAACGGTTTGGAGTGGGAAAACAACACGCGTGCAGAGCACAGCTAAGCTTCAGTGAAACTGTGGCTGCCTTTCTCTCAGTCTCTCCGGCTTGCTTGCTTGCTTTGCTCTCTCTCTCACTCACTCTCTCTGTGCCATGATTGTCATAACAACTAGAGTGTGAAGAAGTTCGTTTTCATTCTGGAACGGAACAGAAGCGCAGCGGCTGCCAGCGCCGTAATAAAGCATAAGTATGCAGCTGATTAAAGCCATATGCAAATCTGCCTCACTTCATTAGCTGAGCAACACTTTGAAGTCCTGCAAGCAATTCATTTCGCACGGCGCTCTGAGAGCTTTCTCCCTAATTTAAATGTTCATAAATATTTATCATCTCATTAGCATATTAATTGGATCGCTTTGGAGGGAAAAAGGAGGAATGGAAAAAAAGAGTGTCAATGCACAAGCCCAATTACCTACGGAGCGCTGGTTAAATTAGGTGAAACAGGTGAGCTTTCTGTCAATGCGATCAAAGCGCACAAACCGGCGAGGACGGTATCTGGACATAAAGAGAGCAGGTTGCATTTCTTATACATTCTAAGCACCAGAAGTTGCGGATGGAGCTGTTCGGGAAGTAAATTACTTGCCATTCTCCACCATCCTATTCACACAGCCCCCTGTGGCCCAGACACTTCACGGATCAAATTCCGTGACTTCTGTAGCCGTATTGTCTGGAAAAGAACATGAAGTCTGCTTTGCATATCCAGATTAACTGTGCACCTCATTAACTGATATTTTCAGAGCTTGGCCTAATTACAACAGAACAGAGATTTACACATTAGAACAAAGATCTGGCAGAGTAAGCATAAAGAAATCCGCCTATCCAAAAGGAAGTATTGCTGACACTTAAAATACTTTTTCAGAGCGCTAAACTTTACTCAGACAACAGAAAGATTACAAGACTAACATAATCCATCAAAACAGCTAATAACTTCTTATCCGAAGAGAAACTGTGAAAACCATTTGACAGTTTAGTTTAATGGCAAAACTAACCTGGAGAGTATTATTCAAATTAGCAAAAAAAAAAAAAAAATCCTCTATTTAATGCAAATATCATACTCCATAAACAGGCATTTGGGCCATTTTATGAAAAAGAGAACTGAATTCAGCACAGAGGACAAAATTTCAATATTTCATTACCAGCAAGCAGGAACAAATAACATCATATTCAAATTGTGCATTTGAGAAAACAATACATTTGCATTTTAGAGAGGAACTGATGAAAAATTAAAGACACTGATGACAACCATTTACAGATTACAGTTATTTTCACTCATATATTATAATTTAATAGGACAAAACCATTTAACTGGACAACATGAAGTCACTCCAATCTGCCACATATAAATACAAAGAGGACTGTTTCACATAATTCTCAAAGGCTGGCAAAAACCACAAATTCTCACTTGATTTTAGGTCTATAATCATTTTAATTAATAGAATGTTAGCCTGCAGGGACTGTTTCTACATGTTCACATCAGCAGAGCATGAAGAAAAACTCAAGCAAAACAAAAAGAAAAATACAGATGGTCAAAGGGAGACGCAAAATGCCATGAAGTTTCACTACTATGCTTGAAAAGTGTCAGTTACTACAAAAATAAAATTAAGGATTCATGCAGGTCATTTACACTATAGCTATGAGCTGTGGATACAGGAAACAAACAAGTTTCAGCATGTCATTGTCTCTCTAGGCCCTACACACAGAGTGAAAATGTTATCAGTTTAAAAGCAGGGTCTGTTAGACCTGACTCCATGACATGTCTAAAGCCAAACAATTATATGCTAATTTATATTACAAACCAAATAGTTCTCATGTAGTCAGAGAATTCATGTTAAATGAGAGAAGGGTGATACAATAGATTTCAAAGCAGATTAAAAAAAAAAAATTCTCCTGAGACATCAGGGTGAAACATAACATAACAAACAACATTTTCAACAGTTAGGTCTGGTGTTTGATTTGATGAGCCAAGACATTGTTTTGCCTTAAATGGAAGATACTCTATATTAATTACAGGAACAACTGTATAAAAGCAATATAACTGGGAAAAATGACCAAAATCTTTAACCCAGATATGCGTCAAGTTGTTACTGTTACCTAAAACCTTTGGTAAATTACATAAAGCTGAAATAAAATATAAATATTAGATAAAAACTTTACCCACATAAAGCGATATTTACCATAGAAAGCTTTAATCTGCCAAACGTGGACTATTACTATCATTAACATTACGATTTTCTGTCAAGCTGTTCTGTAAAGTGCTGTGAAAAACGATACACGAATAAAACTACCAATCCTGAATTAGTTCTGAATATCAGCTCAACAGTGAACATCTGTGATTCGAACGTAGATACAAAACCACGTCACGATTGAGAGTTACATTAATGATTGTAAGCAATATGATAACTAAAGTACTAAAGATTATTTGTCACAAGAGAATAAAAATAGCAAAACTGACTTTTTTGGGGGGCTTTTAACGGATGATGAAACAGTAAAATGACTAAATAAACAAGCATACAGCTTCTGGAACAATAGTGGAGACGCTGTGCTCTATTTGCGGATCACCCATTAGACTAGCAAATAAAGCTGGCATAATGCCTGCATACATCTCCTTGAGCAGACAGACTGATATAACGTTACAGAAACACCGGCTGCGCTACAAAGTATCAATTTGTCACAACGCACTGGATACGTTGTATAAACTGCCGCCAGAGTTCCATTTTGGCACGTTCCACCATCCTTCGACAATGAAATGGATTCATTCTGATAGAATATGCTGAACAGCGCATTCTGAGCTCTAGAAGGCCCACATGAATAACATAACAGGGCTACACGCCTGCAATGGGCACAAAAGACAAGAGAATAGGCATTAAAAAAAAATCACGCCGTGTCCTAACTGTACACCAAGCAAGCCCCAGCTGCTCTGCTCTTTCATATTTTCACCGTAAACACGTTGCGCAGACGCCGGCTGATTGCGAGCGAATGAATATTCAAAGCTTTATCTGTGGGATTGGCTCACGGCACAATACAGCAACACAAAGCCGCTGGAGTAGCATTAGCCGCTTAGCATACACACCGCAGCCTTTAGTTATGATTAACTGTAAAATACTAACAACCTCTGACCGGGGACAGTGCAAAACCCCGCGAGCTGTCGCCGATTATGGCTAATAAAATATGCAAAGCGGCGATTTCTCAGCGGCGGTATGAATATGTAACGCGGCTGCTCTAATCACACAAAGGAGGCATTTTCCTTTAATTTGCCGTCGCACTGCATCGCCAGTTTCACCGTCGCACAGACAGAGAATTATTCCCCGATACGTTCATTTAAAGGGTGCATATGAATGCAACATCGAGTTTGAGTATTTTGTTTACGCTTTCCCTACCGCGCTTTACTGGGTTGAGAGAAAGAGTGTTTGAATATGAATATGAATATGTAAAATGCAGTAATGATTACCTGGTACTGAACTCTCATCTTGACTCGCTGCTCCTCCGTCCGCCATTTTGAATATTTAAACCCAAATCCTCAAAACACAATACAGAGGCTCACCGATGCACTACTCACACAGCATGGGCACGGAAGAGCTGAGAGTTCCCATCAGTGCGACTCAACTTACCCAGAACCACCTCCAAAGGACACGCTCACATCGATCGTTAACCATAATTACACTGTCAACTTTTAAATACACTTGTACACGTGTAGACCTTTGCATGCGTTATTGGTCATGTGCAAAAAACAAAAGAACGGGAGAAAAGCTTTGTTTTATGAAAAATGTAGTGAATTAATAAGAAATAAAGTAAGAAACAAACAAACAAAAAGAGCCTACAGAGACAATGTTCAAAGTGTCCATTTTCCTAATTAATTTTAAGCACTTTTTAATCACAATTTAACCACATCTCACACATTTTATAAAAACTGTATTATTCAACTATTTTTTTTTAAATAACAGTACATCTTGCTACAAGTTAATATGAAAAAAATGCAATAAAATAATAATAAATAAAGCTGTATAACATACCGAAAGACCAAAATGCCACGACTGCTTTCTGTACTTAGTCACATATGACTGAAAAAAAAGCAGATGAAACACTATTTAAAAAAAAGTTTTTTTTTTTATAAAAGCAATTTTGCAAAAACAGGGAAAATTGTGTATTTAGATATTTTTGACAATGTTACAAATTGTGATTCCTTTACCAAAAATGATATGTATAGTATATTCTTTACTGAAGTCTGAAAGAAATTATTTGAAAACAATAAAAGGGCTTAAATGAAATGGAAAGAGTGAGAGCAAGTCTGTTAACAAGCACAGTTGAGCCGTAAAGAGAAACTGATGTTTTTGTGAGCATGGCGTCTGGTAAAGATGAATAGCTCTTTACAAAATGGAAAAATGACCTGTTCACAAAGTGCCTTTAATTTCAATTATGTCTCCTGCACTACCATCTGCTGGTTTTGTGTGGCAACACACCACAGCTGGAATACACATCCAGTTAGACCAACAACCTTTAGATGGGTTGTTCAAAGACGTCAACAATAAAAAAAACTTTTTAACATTACTTAAACAATCACATAGCAAAGCATGTGCATGTAAACCTTATTCTTTATCAAGTGATATTGTACACAAGTCATCATGAATAAAATGCAGGGAGGTTCAAGCTGTAACATTTAATATGTCCCTTATTGTTAGCTATGTAAACATCCCCTTCCCCTTGCATGTCAGTTCATTTTCCAGCAATGACTCCTAATCTATACTAATATCATTTTGTTACAACCTAACTTGTAAAACTTTGAGGAAGAGGATAAGAGTCCAAAGTGCAATGAAGGTGTGGTAGACACAGGTGCAGAAGTAAAACAGTTTCGGTGAGCACACAGGAAGCCAAGAAACAAGGATATATACAAAATCTATATAAAAATCTACCTGAGAACCACCATCTATTGCAGCGTGATTGGAAAACGACAAAATGACCAACTGGAAGCTGATTTTTTGCAGCCTATGTTTAATATCAGGTGAGGTGGTCGGTTTCCTGACATTCACAATGAGTACTGCAGTCAAGATCAAATCAATGACATTCTGTTAGATATAATTAGTTTGTGTCAGTATGTCATATTTGTTAAAGGATATGTTTTTAAGTATTAATGTTCTTAGTTCTCACAAGGGCTACAAAATGGCGGATTTGTTTCAGTTACTTATTTAATCCATTCATTTACACAGACACAATACACAGCATCAGCAGATTTATGCATTCATGAATACCATAATGTATTAATGTGAAAGAATTGAATAAATTATATCATTAAATAAGTTCATATTTATCAGGATGTGGAATAATACAATCATACCGAGTTTACTGATAAACTAAAGTTGTGATTTGTTATACTGTACGTGAGAACATTTTCAAATGTACAAAGGAATTTTTCCAAATATTTTCAGATCATTCCCTTTTATTTCATCTTTCCATTTTATCTTAAAATTATTTTTTAATTCTGTGTAATGTTTGTGGAAACCTTTGTGAAATATTATTAAATCCTGCATTTAAAAAAAAAACATTCTGCATTTTGAATTTTGCATTTTGAAAATGATATGCACGAAGTTCTCTCTCTTTGCCTCATAGTGATGTCAGCTAGTTTTGGACTGGAAGTGACGATGAGTCAAGCTTCCATTGAGGCTGCCAGGGGTGATGATGTCACCTTCACATGTAATTTTAAACCTAAATTTCAAAAAAATGAACTTATCCTTATAACATGGACGGGTGATGCTGATGAGACATCTGGGGAGAAGGTAAGTAAAAATAAATTCAACTGTCTACCAAAACACCATTTAAGGGGTCATATGACGTTGCTAAAAAGAACATTATTTTGTGTATTTGGTGTAATGCAATATGTTAATGCGGTTTAAGGTAAAAAAACACATTATTTTCCACATAATGTACATTATTGTTTCTCCTCTATGCTGCACCTTTCTGAAACACGTTGATTTTCACAAAGCTCATCATTCTGAAAAGCGAGGTGTGCTCTGTTTGGCCAGCTATCCAGTGCATTGTGATTGGCCGAATGCCTCAAGCGTGTGACGGAAATGTTACGCCTCTTAACATACTGTGATGCCGTCTCCCGGCACGACGACACAAAACCACTAAAACCCATTACAAATGAGGCATTTGTTGCATCCAGTGGGGACATAATTACTGATTAAAATGACTTATACTGTCTTTTTATGCGTTTCGTTTCGTATCACTCTGCGTAAACATAAAACTATGTCTGCATTTGTGATAAGAGAAACGACAAACAACAAGGGCTACTCTACACTGCTCAAAACTCGTGTTTGAATTATCAGTGGAAAATTCTTTAAATATGTAAACGTACTTACAGGCTGTGAGTCAGAAGCGCCAGACTGTCCTTACAAAGCTGGAACTGCCCCACTTTATAGAAACAGCCTTTGTGCACAGAAGCATTGTAGGCTACTGGTTCAGGAAAACAGTCTTTGTCCTAAAAAGGTTTTAACTGTTCTGGAAAAGTGTTGTAAATACATCTTAACCACTGATTTCTAGTTGTGTCCTCTTTTGGAAGGCCAAATAAAGTAGTTTCGCTTTCACAACGAAACACACAGCGTCTCCACAACATGGCGGCAGCAACAACAAGAATAAAAATTACGGCTTCTTTCTTTGCATTAACATTTGGGCGTCGTTATGCACATTTTCCCACATCATGACGTAGCGATGTCTGGGCGTGTTTTAATGAGCCGTTTTAGGAGTGCGTGGTCGACTCTTAACTTTTATAAAGAATATCTCTTTGGGTTTGAGACTTTACAGATCTTTTTTATGGACCAAGAATTTGTAACACTCCAAAGAGAAAGGAACATTTGTAATCGCATCATATGACCCCTTTAACCATCATTAGTGTAAAAACAAGAACTGTGTAATAATGAATAACCTATCACAATAAAGTGATTAAATGGTTCTTTGTTTTGGCCTCATAGGTCATTTTCGGTAACTATTACTCCTATGGTAAAGTAGACATTGGACCAGACTATCAAGGCAAAGCCGAGATAGAAACTGACCTTAATGCAAAAACATCGAAATTGACTCTAAAACAAGTCACACTTAAAGAAAGCAGAAGAATTCGATGTTTTGTTAATATTCCTGGAGACATTGAAGGCAAAACAGCTGACACTACTTTACTTTTGGTTCAGGGTAAGATCTTTGGCACTTTGTCTCAAAAGAAAAGTCCATATATACAGTACATATATACTTCTCAAATGTTGAATGAATATCTACCTTTTTTTTACAGTTGCACCATCACAACCCATTTGTAAGGTAGTAGGCACAGCAGAATACGGAAATGATATTAGCCTTACCTGTGTCTCTGAAGAGGGCTCACCTACACCAACATACAAATGGGAGAGATATAATGTCAAAAATGTCCCTCAAGCATTTCCTCTCAAAACCACCGAAAGTAAGTTCTGTCTTTCCTTCAATGGGCTAGAGTAATCACATATGTTGTCACTCTAAGATATACTTTAAACATTATTTTGTGCAACAGAGGATGGAGTTTTGTCTTTGGTCAATGTGTCCATGGAGACATCGGGGTATTATATTTGCCTCTCAAGCAATAAGGTTGGATCAGCCAAATGTAACATGACATTGTCCGTAATGCCACGTGAGTATTGCCACATTTGCCTGCTTTCTTTCTTTTTAAAGTGATAATTTATTTTAGTCAGATTACCCGTTATTTTACCATGTATTGATATTAAAGATCTTGATATTATAGCATAATGTCAACATGACAATTGACATGATTTACTGTGTACACGCTTATTAGTTTATGTCACTCCAAAACACAAACAAAAATTTGTTTTGGTGAGGTTCAGGGGTGGACCTGAACCCCTGATTTTGATATGTGCAAGTACCTTTTGATAAAATCAAAATGTTTAATGTGTGAAATATTGACCTCTAAAGACCCTTGACTGATTTTCATTTCCATGTCTTTCTGTTTTTACAGCCTCTATGAATTTTGCTACAATAGGTATTGTGGCTGGTTGTATTGCTGGAGTTACAGTGCTCATAATAATCATCATCTGCTGCTGCCGCAAACGCAAACAGAAACCAAAAGACTATGAAAAAGAGTAGGTCTCCATATACTCTCAAAGTAATAGATGAAGTGATTGTTGGTTTTTGGGTGGTAGGTCCTGGTTGTTAGGATATGTTTTTACCCATCTGTATGTTTGTTTATTGCCTCAGGATTTCAACTGTGGAATACCATGACAAACCACCACTAGAAAATACTGAGGATGGGAATACAGACATCATGGCGATCACTGAAGAGGGAAGTGACAAAGCTTTCAATGATGACCTCAAAAATCACTTTGCTAACCCCAGAGGTAGCCGTGATGACCTCAGTCAAGGAGGCCGTGATGACCTCAGAGACCGCTACGATGACCGCAGAGGAAGCCGTGATGAACTCAGAGACCGCTGCGATGACCGCAGAGGAAGCCGTGATGAACTCAGAGACCGCTGCGATGACCGCAGAGGAAGCCGGGACGAACTCAGAGATCGCTACGACGAACGCAGAGGAAGCCGGGACGAACTCAGAGATCGCTACGACGAACGCAGAGGTAGTCGCGATGACCTCAGAGATCGTTACGACGAACGCAGAGGTAGTCGTGATGACCTCAGAGATCGCTATGACGAACGCAGAGGTAGTCGCGATGACCTCAGAGATCGCTACGATGAACGCAGAGGTAGTCGCGATGACCTCAGAGATCGCTACGATGAACGCAGAGGTAGTCGCGATGACCTCAGAGATCGCTATGATGAGCGCAGAGTATGATGACCAAAGAGATCGCTATAGATAAAATCAGCAAGTATGATGATCGAACCATTTAATTATTATGACCACCACCAAAATTCTTTGCTAAAAGGACAACCATGTCAAGATGGTATCCAGTGTTTATTTTAGCTCTGAATATGTTGTTGTACCTGCTATATTGTTCTATTGTTTTATTTGCCTATATTTTTTCCTGTGTTGATAATCAAGTCAAATTGTGCTGTATACCAATGAATCATCCTTTTTGATTTCCTTTTTTTATTTGATTTTACAGGATTTTAATAGAATTTTATATACAGCAAAAAAAGTTGTTTTGTTATGTCTGTTAGCTAAAGTAATTGACATTTTTATTTGGACTGTTCTTCTGAATCATGAATGGATGTGCTCATTTATTTTTTATAGGTATGGGTTCACATTTAAATACACACTAATGTAAACTGCCCTCTTAAGGACTTTTTATTTTATTTTATTTTTTTATACATTTTCTGTACATTACATGACTGGAACTAATTGATGTTACACACACCTGCTTTTCATAGTCTAATTAGAAGGTGATTCGACCTAGCCTACTTAATTACTTGATTAAAAGTAAACTGTTTCATTTATTTTTTCCCCAATAAAATGTGTATTGGGAACAACAGCAAAGACATTACACATAATAAACACATAATGCTTTCAACTCACACTTGAAGTCACCTTAAATTATCTTTTTATTTCCCTTTAGTCTACGTTTAATGCAATATATTGCTGTATTTGTCTGACGGACGCATCCACTGGGAGAAAATTGGGAGACTGTTTCAGCGGCTGTTATATAAAGTTGTTTCTCATATTTCTTTGACATCCGTTTCACTGGGCACAAAAATGCACTCGGTCTTTGTTTTCAACTCAGCAACAACCGTTTAGCACATTTTTATACATTAGTTTGCCGTTTTTAATTTTCACAGTCGCTTCCCCTTTTAATAAAGTGGTACAGTCCGCTCATTCTGACCAGCGCAGCAGACAGAGATGAACTTAAGCGAATAACAGTCCGGGAGAAGATGGACTACATACCTGTAAACTAAACCGCACTAAACTGGATCATGGTTTTGTTACACGGATTCTGGATTCTATTCATGCTATTTTCACGTGAGTTGATCTGTTTTCTATTTGACCCGATATAGAAATACAGAAAACTGGTACACACAACTAAAGCAACAGGTTGAGAGATTAGAAAACCTTGAGCCCGGCTTTATTTTTAGATTGATCACGGGTCCTTGTGACGGTTTTTACTATAATCCATTTACACCTGACAATGCATTTACAATTTACAAATTTTATTTACTTTTTTTTAATCAAATGAAACCTTCCTTTTACACTTTTTATTGTTAAATGAGTCCGTTACATTCTAACATTTGACAAGTTTCAAGTTAACTTAAACTAGAATAACTAAAATAAATTACCTAAACTAAAATAAATAAAATATATTACTCTGATTTAAATCAGTATGTATCTTTGTTCAACATAATATATGAATCTTTATCACTGATTATTATAAAATGTCTGCATATGTGTAATGTATAAAAGGGATTTCACAACTAAAGTTTTAACTAGCCTTCTTTAATTATACAGCATAGACAAACATTTGAAACCATTTATCATCCCAAAGTTGTTATTGTGGGAGAGAATTGTGGGAAGTGCTGCTGGAATGTGTGTCATGGAGTGCAGCTGCACTGTATCAGTTCTTGAAGGGTGGATGCAACAGAGACAATACAATATATGATGATTTTTTTATGAGCATGTCAGTGGCCAACTTTGAGAACTAAAACTACAATCCATAAAAACCCTCTCAGATGAGGGAATGTGCATAGATTTTTTTAGGGAAAAGTTTTTTTGAGCTGGTATACTATAGCTGAATACTATTTTCAATAGCATGTGATAGTATGTATTATGCCTCCCTGCGATAGTTTGGTTAGCATCAGCATTTCATTAACACATATAATCAAGTAAAGTTGTCTGCTAGTAACGGCTTGGTTTAAATCTCTTTAACCTAATTGGGTGTTCATGGATGACTGAGTCAATGAGTGTGTCTTATTGGTGGGACCTCAACACCCCCCTCCTGCACTGAGTCTTAGTGGTTGGGGGTTCACCATAATGGCAAACAATGAGATAAACAGGCAACAGAGAGGACAAAAGGAGGACCCCATCTACCCTGAACGGAGCATTAATGAATGTATTCCAGAATTCTTGCCTACATTCCCCTCAGCAACACGATCATTCTAAAGTACAGTTAGAAAATTCTCAGGAAGTTGCTCCATTTCCTCTAGGGCAACAATGAATGAGTGAAAATCTCATCCAGACATCTGTGGTGACTGGTTATTGTATATTTTTATGCAATGTGCTCCACCCTTTGACAAGAGTTACAGTATCTCTGTGTTTGTGGGAGAGACCTCCTCCCTACTTGTACTCAACTTGATCTTTTGTAAGAGTTTTCTCAGAATATTTCAGTTTCACCACCCCACCCCAATCAAACAGTCAGAGCCGGTGACGTCTCTCCAAAAAATGATAGCCCCCACCTCTCTACGCCCCCTGCATAGCATGGAATTTAACTTTCTTTACTCACACTTCTTTCTTTCTTTCTCACTCTCTTTGTTTTTCACACCAGCAGATCATCCTCTCAGGCACTTCTCTGATTTTGTCCAGTGTTCTGTTTCATAATCTCCCACACACGGCTGGACAAACACACTCTTTCATGCTTACAAAACACACACACACACACACACACACACACACACACACACACACACACACACACACACACACACACACACACACACACACACACACACACACACACACACACATTCAAATGCTGACTGACTGGATCCAGATGTTTTTAGGCATTTGTTTTCAGGTCATCTCACCTTGTAATCTCTAGCTGATAAAGTGAATTCCCTTTGGAATGGTGTGACTAAACATTCTCGAAAAGAGGCACTGAGCAAATCTGTTTTTGTTTTTTTTTAATTCACTGGTTGGTTAGGCCTAGACTGAGAAAGCGCTTTTGGTAATGATCACATGCCTGTCTCTGACACTATGAAACGTACCATTAGACTCAAACACCATAATACTAATCATGAACAGGTCAGTAGTCATTACAGTTGCTGCTGAAAGCTCACTGTATCTTGGAATTTGCATTACTCTCTTTGCGCATTTGTGTGTTTATTTAATATGGTGATTTTAGTCTGTCTCAGTTCTTACTGTATCCAATAATTTAAATAAAAACTGTCAGAATTTTGACATAAATTGCTGAAATGACATTTAATTAAAAACTTTTTTTTATAACTAATTCTAATGACCAATTCTAATCTACAGCATGAGAATAAGCCAAGTAAATTATTTTAATGAATGAATGAAGTTTTACACGAATTGTAGTGTTGACTTTATTTTTTTCAAGCTCAACCTTTAGTTCTTTCTGTCAAGTGATTGGTCAGAAAAAATATACTCTTTATGTGTATATAAAATATAATTTTTTTCGTTGTTGTGGAGATTTTTTTTTTTTATTTTTTTTATTTTTTTTTTATAGAATATAATATCACAAAACAGGGTTCTACGCTGTATTTGAATGTTTTTAAATATTATTCTACAAAAAACACTAGCGATCATACACTTGCCGACCTTATAAAATGTTACAGAGATAAACTAGCCATCATACACTAACACACAGACTTTTTTTTATACTGTTCCAAACACAACAAAATCATTGAAACACATACCTTGTTACAAGGAGATGCATGACAAATGAAAACAATATGTGATATCCTCCCATTGGCTAGCTAATGAATTAAAGTCTGTGCATATCATATTCTTTTCTGTGAAATCTGCAGACTAGTGTCGACTTGTGTAGTGTATTCCAGCCGTAAGTGTAATTGTGTTACTGTTATTTAGTAACGTTTACTGTTTTTTTTTGTTCTTTCTCACTAAATCTCTTTCTCTCTTTTTGGCACAGTGCAAAATTGTAATGGTGTACAGGTGATTGTGAAAGATGAGAAGTTGTTTGCTATGCTGTTCTCCTCCATCGTTCTTCCGTGTCATTACACCACCCACTCCTCTCAAACCGCCGTGGTGCAGTGGTGGTACAAGTCCTACTGTACAGACCGTACTCGGGATTCCTTCACATTTCCGGAGTACCTGGGAGTCCATGTATCTGATCTGGGAGCCTCGTCTCATCTGGACTGCTCTGACAACAGCCGCACTGTCCGCATAGTGGCCTCAGCACAAGGATCTTCCATGACCTTAGCAGAGCACTACAAAGGAAGAGACATCTCCATCATTAACAGTAATGAGTTTCTGTTGTCTTATAAATGTGTATGTCTTTTTTTAAAGAGATTTAGCTTGATTGAAGGTGAAGTTAAATCAAATATAAAGCAGAATATTTAATTTGATCATAACCTTATAAACCTTTCAGTGTTTACGGATAAATAAATTGCACAAAATGACAATATTAGTCAGCTGTAATGTGAAATTCCAACTTAATGGCTCACTATGGGACTTCCATGATCATCATTATTAACCAGTTGATTCAACAGGTTAGTCTCAAACACAAAACTGTAAAAATGTCAACAAGTTTCCAGCCTAATGATCAATTTATACATCAAGATTAGATAAATTCATGAAGTAACACTGTGCATTAGAAAAAAAAAGATCAAACATAGATCTACTCTACACATAAAAGTATATAATTTAATTGCATAGAAAAAAAAGACCAAAGTGGAATTTATTTTATAAAGGCAGCTCAAGCAATATACTGTAGATATTTGGACACATTTGGGGTGTCAAATTTACAGTACCATTCAGGACTTTGGTTTGGGTAATTGTGCGCACCAAGGCTGCATTAATTTGATCACAAAATGTAATATATTTCAAATATATACGGTTACTCTGCTAGCAATTTACTTCCACAAACACTGGGATTCAGTGCATATTAATTGCAAAATGACATCAATTCTAAAAAAAGGTCTGGCATAATTTGTTTGCAGATGCTACTTATTTAATATTTCTATTTAATACAGTGACATTCATAAAATTACATTTAACTCTAGCTTAATGGTCCAAACACTTGTGGCCACTGTGTAATAAAATCATCTTGTTATGTTATTCAATTTTGAGCCTGCTCTACTCTCAAGTCTGCAGTCTTGTGCGTAATCCATCTCCCCCTTAGGAAACCCAGACGATTGTGCTGTGTTTTCCTGTTCCTTAAATAGGGCTGTTTTTTTTTCTAGGTCGCACAATGGTCAGGGCTCAGGGGGCTGGACCTCATAAAAGTCTCACAAAACACCCCCACGGCTTTCCTTATCAAACGCAAACACCCTCTCCTCTGACTTAGGCATCAAAGCTCTTCCTCCTCCAGTCACCTCTCCAACAAAGACTATGACTGTTCTGACAAAATATTACAGAAAGATAATAAGTATGAATGATGTGTTGTTCCTACTGATTAAAAATGTTCGGTGCTAAAAGTAAATCATGCAACTTACAGCTTAATACTTATTTTTATGTTACTGTGTAAACCAAAAAAAAAAATTATTATTATTTTTTTTTAAATGAAACATTTACTCCACTACAACTGACCCTTCGCAAAGTCTTTTTTTAAGTTTAAGTCCAGCAACATTAATCTGCACTCCTGTCTGGTTTGTTTGTCAGTCAAAAATGGCAGATTTGGCATTATGATTGGTCAGAGTGCCTGTCAATCAAACTCACTGCGAACGGTCAGTTAAACAGCTTGGGTTATAAGCAAATATTTTTTGGCTATTTCAGAAGCAGATCTGCGCATTGGACAGCTGCAGTGGGGTGACAGCGGTGTGTATTTCTGTAAGGTGATCATTTCTGATGACCTGGAAGGGAAAAATGAAGGCCAGGTGGAGCTACTGGTGCAGGGTGAGTTTCATGAGTTCAAATGCTTCTCAAAAACTGAATCAACACTACAAAAAAGCCTGCTGTTGTCAATATAACATGGTTTTAGAAGAGTTTGAATTGCTTGAAAAAGTGCCAGTGAATGCTGTGTTTTAGGAATTCTCAATATTTGTGATTTGTTTTTTCAAAGTTTTCTATAAATAATTAGACCTTGCTCTTTAAAAATGTTTACTTTTGTGTGTGCATGCTTGGTTATTGTGTCTAAATGATTGTTAGTGCCAGTCCCTGTCTGAATTCCTGAGTGCACTTACAACCGCTGCCATGACGACAACCAAACGGGGCATGCCTCTCGACGGGGCTCAGATCCTTAATAAGAGACGCTATTGTTCATTTGTGCCCCGGCAGATCAGGAAAACCTCACATATTTTACACGTCCTGGGCAGGAACACTGCGGAGAGAAACAATTTGTTTGGTGCTGTGGGACTGACCCTAACAGCAGAAGTTATTTCTGTGTCAGCTGGACAAAGCAAAGTCAGATGCCTCATGCCAGACAAAGAGTAAATAACTGACTGTTATCGACGTGAGCAATATAAGCCACTTCTTAAGCCGTTTCCATGGGAACGAAGGGGGTGTCGTTCAGGGGCCAGGGGATGCCAGGGCAGAGCAGTTCTGTGCGGTGAAGAGAAAAAAAACATGAGAGGGTTAGAGCTTACACAGGAGGATCAATGAGAGTGTTATGTAGACGCTAAGAAGTGGAGGAAGTCACTGCTGCCCTCTGAGTAATCAAGATTTAATTGGTTTATGAAGTGGAGAGTATAATCTGGAGTATTGGTGGATAAAGTTTGACTTTGCACCAGACACTCCCTATTTCATGAAACATGCTGTGTAGTCATGTTTTACTTACAGTTTAGCTCTTGATTGTTAGTGGTGGATTCCAAGGAAGCCAACACTATTTTTACTTAGGATGAGGAGATTGCACAGTAAAAATGGACAGTACTATATTCAGAATTCAGTAAAATTAATTAAAACAAGTTTAGTGCAAAGTCAAAACATCAAATGAAACTCAACTCTATAGCAAATTGTTGTCTTACCAAGAAAGTGACCACACTTTTATTAGTTAAGACAAATTAGTGTGGAAAAAAGTAGGTTATTATTCTAAACAGTTAAAGCAACTTATTTTTTTTTTACTTAAAATGTAAGTTCAATTCACTCTGACTTGTAATAAGGTGAATGCCTTCTGTTTATGTTTCATGTTTCCCCTCAAATGTCTGTTCTGGGAGTATGTAGCTTGGTGAGTGGGTACAAAATTCTGCCAAAATGGTGGATTGCTTTACCGCAGCAACAAATGCATGTGTACAGCTATATTTTGTTATTACGACAGTGATATAGGCTATTTACGAACACACAGTTGCTTTAAATTTCATGTGATGTTTTGTTTATCCCCTTCGACTGAAAACTTATACCATATTTAATTTTAAATCATTTTCTCTAAGTAGTCATAATAGTGTTATAGGACACAAACAGCTGCAGTGAATTATATGCAAAAACACATAATTATTTGCTTTTAAAGGTTTTTTTTCTATACACTGAAAGTCATTGGGGTCATTTACTTTTATTTCATGGACAAAAACAGTTCTTCAAAATATCCTGATTTGTGATCCAAAGAAGAAAAAATCATAGAGGTAAAAATTTTGGCCAACTATCCATTAAAGGGACTATCTCAAAAAAAATTAAAAATGAAAATTGAAAATTCTGCAATTAATTAGTCAACCTCATGCCATTCCAAACCTGTAAGAACCTTTGTTCATCTTTGAACACAAATTAAGATCCGAGAGCTTTCTCACCTTGCATAGACAGCAATGCAACTACCATATTCAAGGCCCAGAAAGGTAGTAAGGTCATTGTTAAAATAGTCCATGTGACATCAGTGGATCAACCTTAAGTTTATGAAGGTACAAGAACAGAGAATGACTTTATTCAACAATTGCATTCTGACTCAGAACCCGGATGCACTGTGCATTGTTTACAAGCAGAGGAATGCACACATATGCATCTTGATACTGTTGTGAACATGCATCGAAGACTGACATAGAAGAGAATCCTTTTTTTAAAGATTTAATTTTGGCATTTTAGCCTTTATTTTGATAGAACAGTGTTTAGACAGAAAGCAAGGTGGGAGAGAAAGAGGGGGAGGGGACCAGGAAAGGTCTGCATGCCGGGACTTGAACTCAGGACGCCCCGAAGCGCAATGATGCTATGTATCGGCATGCTGCCCACAAGGCTATTGGTGCTGACAAAGAGAAGAAATTGTCATTATTGAAAGAAAAGTCATTATTTTTGTTTTCTTTCCACACAAAAAGTATTCTTGTAGCTTCTTAATATTATGGTTGAACCACTGCTGTCACATGGACTATTTTAACATTTACGCATTTAGCAGATGCTTTTATCTAAAGCAACTTACAGTGCGTTCTGGCTAACACATTTTTAGACCTAACATGTGTTCCCTGGGAATTGAACCCACAACCTTTTGCACAGTGCTCTACCACTGAGCCACAGGAACACATTTGTTAATTTGTTTTCTAACCTTTTATGTTTTTTGAAATTGTTAGTAGCATTGCTGTCTATACAGGGTCAGAAAGCTCTCGGATTTCATCAAAAATATCTCAGTTTGTGTTCTGAAGATAAACAAAGGTCTTACGGTTTGGAATTAATGGCAGAATTTTCATTTTTGGATGAACTAACCCTTTAAAAAGTTTGATAATGACTTGCAGTCTATACTACACAGCTTGCCTTCCCTATATCTCTGCCTGTTTCTTTTTTCAAGTCTCTACATCTCTTCGTGAGGTCCCCTTTACTCTCAGGTTACGGTTGGTTTAATGACTGTAACAGAGGAGTAGATGACTTGGATATTATTCCTCTTCCTGTCTGCCAGCTCAGCACTTCCTGTCACTCAGGGATAAATCTGCTCTGACAGTGGGGCAGTTATTTTTATGGCACCCTCTCATTGAGTTTGAAGACTTGTGGCATTTTGTGAAGACCCGTAAAATTTGAATGTTTACAAAGTCACAACGAAATGGGAGTAGTGACAAATCTTTTATTCAGTTCATTTCGAAATGTCAAAATTAAAAGATGACATTACATGCATGAATTAATTGTTCAGTTTAGAAAACATATAGGATGACTTTATGCTGATTTTAACAGATAAGATTATGTCTCCTGCACACTTATTGCATTAGGATTTGTATACAGTCAAAATTTTGGGTCTTAGGCTAAACACTGAGACTAGTTTAGGTGGTGAGAATGCTCTTGATTTTTGGCGCTATGCCAGTCATTGACAAAGTACACTCAGTGTAAAATAGACAGTACATCTAAAGCCACTCCTTCATTTCTCTCTCAGGGAAGATGTTTGTTGAAAGGTAATTGGACAGTGCTCTGGGACACCTTTTAATTCCAAACAATGCCTGCACTGTCTCCATGGTGATGACGTACCCGTGCCCCCCTTTCAGGATGGTTAATGAGGCTGTGTGATTAATTAGTCTCCCATATTCTTCCTCTGTCTCTACCGCTGAAGCCCCCTCTACCTCATCTCTTTCTCACTCTCTCCGTTTGTGCATATTAGTGAACCTGATCTGTGCTAGGGCCGGATATAAATACTGAACGAATGCACACATCTACATTAGCATAAGCCCTAGGAACCAGCAACATGTCAACGTATTATTACTGTCAGTTGCTGAGTTTTATAAAGAAATTATGTTTAGACAAGAGCTCTATTTATCTTAACCAATTTTTATAAATCAGTTTTCATTGCTTCCAAATAACTGCTGTTTGCATCTTTTATATTTAAAAATATATTTTATCCAGTACATTTCTATAATTTATATATTTATATATGTAGCTTGATATTTGGACATGGAAGCTTTATTTTAAACTTTTTTTATTTATTTTTTTTTTTTTTAATTACTTTTGACTTTAAATGTGCACGTGTTACTTTGATCATTTGCATACACAAGTTGCATGGTCATACATCATACTTACCAGTAATGTTATGTACCAAAACTTCACAAAAGAACAGCACTGGTCTAAAATCAGTTTCTCATCCAGAGACAAGTTTGACCTTTAACCCTTTTCTTGGTATCTGTCAGTGACTGCAAACACACACATACACACACACACACACCTAAGCACTTACACTACCAATCAAATGTTTGGACACACCTATGTATGCATTCTTTTAATATTTTTACAATGTAGAATAATAGTAAAGCCATCACAGCTATGAAGTAACAAAACTGAAAGAATGGGAATTACGTAGTGACCAATATTGTTATCCACTCATGCCTAAATTTCAAGTATTTAACCATCACCAGAAACATAAAGTAAGTGAAGTGTGTCCAGAGCTTTTGACTGGTACTGTATATATATATATATATATATATATATATATATATATATATATGTGTGTATGCAGACTTTGTTTATACTTTTGCTTTACTGATTTATTTGATTTAGTCTCTGAACCGACAATCATGCTTAAAACCACAAATCAAGCTTTCAAATCAGTTTTCAATTTATACTTAATTAAACAGCCACTAACAGAGTAACGTTTTTCATAATAACACAGAAGCAGTTAAGCATTTACCCACGACCCTAAACTTTGAACTTTCATCTGCTGCCCACTGCTGCTGTTTATGTCTGATCTTCTCCCTTCTCCAGGTAGGACAGGTGTGCTGGATGACATCCTGCCTGAGTTTGATTTGGAGATTATGCCAGGTATGCCTGCCATACCTCTCTCTCTCCTGTCTTTTTCAGTGGGTGCTCTCACACTGGTCCTTTCCAATTCACTTGCTTCATTTTCTGCTGCAATCAGCAAACTCTAAAATGCTCCAATCTGATCTGTTCCCTCTGAAAAAAAAAAAAAAAAAAAAAAAGATAATTTAAAATTACAGGACATATCAATGATTGATGTTGCATATCATTACTGCAGATTATACTATATACTGCATAACTTTAAGTTACTAATCACATAATTGTTACTTTTTATAGTTACTTTTACATCTCACCCTCTGCTGAAGCTTTCTCTCTTTCAGAATGCTAGCAGTATTGCTTGCATTTTTTATTTTTTATTTTAAGCCACTTGTGTTAAAGACAGCTTCACTGATTATGGGAGCAATAGATTTGGTGCATCGCATCACGCAGCTAGCTTGCCATGCAGACACGCTGTCACACTCATTCACTGTGTAGGTTCTTATCCCACCAAATTATAAGGAAATAAAATTAATTTTTACATTTATTGTTTTACATTTGAAAAGTGTATTATGTTAGGTTGGGTAAAAATACAGATTTTTGGATCTCCGTGTCACTTCTTCCAACCCTAGGATTGGCGATGTGCCAGTGTTTCCTGCATTGTGCAGTAAAAGAAGTCATATTTCACCTGTTTACAGTCCAAATCGAACGTGCTAAGAAGACAGTGTACCACAAAATAATAGCAAAAATAAAAGTCTTTGCAGGCTGCAAGCAATAATGTGCAGTGTGACCAGTGTCTGATTCACCAACAAATTACTCTAATGAAGTGGTTTGTTTTACTGAATCAAAAACATGCAGTAGAATTCACAAACAAATGATGCTCATGAGCTGGTCTTTTTTTAAATAAAAGGGTATATACAAATAAAGAAATATATATTAGCTAATATCCTAGTGAAGTGTGTGTGTATAAAGGTGCATCTCAAAAAATTTTAATATCGTGAAAAATTTATTTTTTTGTAACTTATTTAAAAAAAGTAAAACTTTCATATATTCTAGATTCATTACATGTAAAGTAAAACATTTCAAAAGTTTTTTTTGTTTTAATTTGATGATTATCATGAAAGTCAAAAATCCAGTATCTCAAAATATTTGATTATTTACATTTGAGTTTCATGAAATTACCATCCCTACAGTATGTATCTCGGGTATACGGACATCTCTTGTTCTTTGAAACCACAATAATGGGGAAGACTGCTGACTTGGCAATGGTCCACAAGACCATTATTGACACCCTTCACAAAGAGGGTAAGTAACGGAAGGTCATTACTGAAAGGGGTGGCTGTTCACAGAGTGCTGTATCGAAGCATATTACATGCAAAGTTGACTGGAAGGAAGAAAATGGGCAGGAAAAGGTGCACAAGCAGCAGGGATGACCTCAAGCTTGAGAATACTGTCAAGCAAAGCTGATTCAAACACTTGGGAGAACTTCACAAGGAGGGGACTGAAGCTGGAGGTCAGTGCATCAAGAATCACCATGCTCAGACGCCTTCAGGAAAAGGGCTACCAAGCCACTTCTGAAACAGAAACAACGTCAGAAGCAACTAACCTGGGCTAAGGAGAAAAAGAACTGGACTGTTTCTCAGTGGTCCAAAGTCGTCTTTTCAGACAAAAGTAAATTTTGCATTTCATTTGGAAATTAAGGCCTGGAGTCTGGCGGAAGACTGAAGAGGCACAGAATCCAAGCTGCTTGAAGTCCAGTGTGAAGTTTTCGAAGTCGGTGATGATTTGGTGTGCCATGTTGATCCACTGTGTTTTGTCAAGTCCAAAGTCAATGCAGCCATCTACCAGGAGATTTTGAAGCACTTTATGCGTCCATCTGCTGACAAGCTGTATGGAGATGCTGATTTCCTTTCTCAGCAGGACTTTAGCACCTGCTCACAGTGCCAAAACCACTTCCAAGCGGTTTGCTGACCATGATATTACTGTGCTTGATTGGCCAGCCAACATGCCTGACTTGAACCCCATATGGAATCTATGGGATATTTTCAAGAGAAAGATGAGAAACAGTCGATCCAACAACAGAGACGAGCTGAAGACTCAATAATGCCTTAGCAGTTTGTGCTTAAGGAGCCCTGACCAAGTATCAAGTGCATAAATGAACATATTTTAAAGAACATGAAATTTTCTGTTTTGCAAATCCTTTCTTTAGATTATCAAAATTAAAACAAACATAAAAACGTTTGAAATGTTTTACTTTACATGTAATGAATCTAGAATATATGAAAGTTTCACTTTTTGAAATAAATTACAAAAAACTTTTTCATGATATTCTATTTTTTTTTAGATGCACCTGTAAATTAACTGCAAAGTTTAAGATCTGTTGCTATTTTTAACATTATGCAGATGTGCAGATGTAAGCAATCTGAAATCAAACTGGGATTTTTTAAATCCCAGTCCTGCTATTGTGGTCTGCTAACAAACATTTCAAAAAGTAATTTGGTTATGTCCTGTTCATTACCCCAATCTGGCATAAGGGCTCAGAGGCATATAATTTTGAACATTCTTGAGTTGAATAAGAGGTCTGCAATGTATACTGCTGGAATTTTAACACCACACCCAGAGGAAATTCATCATTAGGCCCTTAGAGAGTCCAGATAAGGGGTTGTGCATCATTCAAGCTCTCCCTTGTGGTTGGTCATGATCAGAGACTTCATATCCTGTGGGCAAAAATGATTTCAGGGCAGCTCTTCCTTCAGGATCTGCTTTTGCCACGGAAACCAAGTTTCCTGACGAGTCTTTTTTGTCTCCTTTAGAGTGGGTATTTGTGGGAGTTGTCGTCCTTGGTAGTGTGCTCTTCCTGTTGTTGGTTGGGATCTGCTGGTGCCAGTGTTGCCCTCACTCCTGTTGTTGTTATGTAAGCTGCTGCTGCTGTCCTGATACATGTTGCTGCCCAAAACACTGTGAGTACACCTACACACATACATACTACACACACTTTGCCCGTATTCACAACCTGAAAAAAAAAACCATTCTCATTTGCCTTCAAAGTATATGAAGCAGGGAAGATGGCAAAGAGCAGCCAACCTCCTCAGATTACCATGTATCAACCTTACTACGTTCCTGGCGTTCCTGGTGTTCCTGGTGTTCCTGTGGTTCCTGTGGTCCCTCCAGCCGCACCGTCCATCATTGAACCCAAGTTGACTGTAATGGCTCCTTCAGTAGAAAACAATATAGCTGGAGGTTAGTGACAATACAACATCATATAAAAAATGAAATGCTAAATATTTTAATGTCTTTGCTTGTTCTTTGAACACATCTGTCCAAAGTCTGTCTAGTGAATCTGCATTTGCACTGAACAACTGCATGACTGAAGCAAGTCTGCATCATCTAACTCAAAGCAAACTCAACTAATATCATCTTCAGCTGCACTGTAACTTTAATCTCAGGCTGTCCAGAGTATTTAATATTTTTAAAGGAAATGCGGTCAGATGAGACGAGAGTGTTTGTTGTATTTGTGTATGTGATTTTGTAGGGAATAGAATGTCAGCTGGAGTTTTAAAGATAGTAACATTGCAGAAAGCTTGCTGGCATTGTGAAGGTAGCAGTTGTGTTGTCTGTGAAGATTGTGAGTGGTTTTACAATGTAGAGTATCTCACAAAAGTGAGTACACCCCTCACATTTCAGCAACCATTTTAGTATATCTTCTCATGGGACAATACTATAGAAATGAAACTTCTGAAAATAACTTAACATACAGCCATTATTGTCAAAATATCTGGCAACATAAGTGAGTACACCCTAAATGACAACAAAGCCGCATGTCCTATTCATCATGTTCATGTTTTGTCTGCTTGACAGGACCATACAAATTTGTGTATCTTGTATTAGAGAAGTTAAGATTTGGTACTTCGAGTACACTTCTCTCATACAGACCACTGGATGCTCAACATGGCACCTCATGGCAAAGAACTCTCTGAGGATTTAGGAATTAGAATTGTTGCTCTCCACAAAGATGGCCTAGACTATACGATCAGAAACACCCTGAAACTGAGTTGCACTACAGTGGCCAGGGTCATACATAGGTTTTCCAAGATGGGTTCCACTTGGAACAGGCCTCGCAAGGTTCGATCAAAAAAGTCGAGTCCTCGTGCTGTGCATCAGGTACAGAAGCTGGCTTCAAAAAACACAAGCATGAGTGCTGCTGGCATTGCTTTAGAGGTTGCAGAAGTGGAAGGACAGCTTGTCAGTGCTCAAACCATAGGCCACACACTGCAACAAGTCAGTTTACATTGCCGTCGTACCAGAAGGAAGCCTCTTCTGAAGATGGCTCACATGAAAGCCCGCAAACAATTTGCAGAAGACAACCTGTCCAAAAGCAAGAATTACTGGAACCATGTTCTGTGGTCTGATGAGACTAAGATCAACTTGTTTGGCTCAGATGGTGTCCAGCATGTGCACCGACACTCTGGTGCGGAGTACCAAGACAATTGTGTCTTGCCTACAGTCAAACATGGATTCCAACATGTACTGTGACATTCTGAAGCTGAACATGATGCCCTCCCTTCAGAAACTGGGCAGAATGGCAGTTTTGATGACCCCAAACACCGCCAAGATGACAAGTGCCTTGCTAAGAAAGCTGAAGCTGAAGGTGATGGCGTGGCGTGGCCAAGTATGTTTCCAGATCTGAACCCTATTGAGCGGAAGGTGGAGAAGCGCCATGTGTCTAACATCCAACAGCTCCGTGATGTCATTATGGAGGAGTGGAAGAGGATCCCAGCAACAACCTGTGCAGCTCTGCTGAATTCCATGCCCAGGAGGATTAAGGCAGTGCTAGATTACAATGGTGCTCACACAAAATATTGACACTTTGGACACAGTTTTGACATGTTCATTTAGGGTATACTCACTTTTGTTGCCAGCTATATTGACAATAATGACTGTATGTTAAGTTATTTTCGAGGACAGTAAATCTATACTGCTATACAAGCAGCACATTGACTACTCTAAAATATATCCACGTTTCATTTCTATAATATTGTTCCTTGAAAAGATATACTAAAATGGTTGCAATCTACCAAGAGCATCAACTTATTAAGACAAGCTATTTATTAAATCATAGCTCAAATACCAGTAAAATGACTAGCGCATACCTCTGTGTGCCTGAAAGGGAAACTCGAACAAATGCATATGCAATAAGGCCAACTGCAAAAAATATACCTGCACCTTTTCAGCACTAATTTTTCACTCTGTGTCTTTAGTAAATCCTGACAGTAGTTTTTTTTTTTTTATGATAAAAGAGGGTTTGCATTGGTGCAAGCTGTAAGTAAATCTGGCCCTTAAATATTTATTTATTAGTCAATTTTTAAAGCAATTAATTGATTTATTAGTTTGACATTTAACTCCATTAAAAAATATAAGTATAGCTGTTAATGTGCCAATTTATTCATATTTTTATTTTTAAATTAATATACTGTTTTTTTTGTTTGTTTTTTAAAGTAGCACTCCTTATCCTCCATAGTTACAGTATATTGAATGAGTTGGATTGCAGGTGGTATGTGAATAAGACAGGGTTTTGTGCTATGACAGGCTAAATTTAGTGAATTTGTCCCAGAATGCAAAAATTGCCTAAATCCAGTACATGTGCATGCTTCTCTAAGGGCTTAACTAAGTACTGTGTGAGTGTTACTTGCATGTGGCTTAACCTTAAATGATGCGCTGTATGTGTGGTACAGTAATGTGGACAGTAGAAACACACAGGTCATGTGTGTATGTCCACAGTGCGCAGTGGCTATCGACTCCAGGCCAGTCAGTGTCAGGACGCTATGAAGGTTGTGTACTACGTAGAGAGGGACCTGGCGCAGTTCCACCCTACCAAGGGGGGCAGTCATCCATGTAAGCCTGTATGCAGTCAGCATGTTTCTGTACACAGAATTTGTTTGCTTAAAAA
Source organism: Cyprinus carpio (assembly GCF_018340385.1). NCBI lineage: Eukaryota > Metazoa > Chordata > Actinopteri > Cypriniformes > Cyprinidae > Cyprinus > Cyprinus carpio. Next base: position 21,915,896 of record NC_056605.1, on the reverse strand, counting down.
AAGAAAGGCTGAATTTGAGACAAGTTGGGTTAGTGAAAAGCTACCAGTGGTCAGCTAACACACCTTATGGCATGTCTAATGCATCATCATCATCATCAGTATCCTATTAAAGGTCAATTGTTTCCAATCTGAACACTCCCCAGTGGACATGTCTTTTACATTCATCTTAAAGGGATAGTTGATTCTCAAAGAAAAGTCGGTCATCATTTACCTTCCCGTCATTCCAAACCTGTAATTTTTATTTTCCTTGGAACACAAAAGATGATATCTTGAAGGATGTTTCAGTTGTTTTTGTCCATACAATTAAAGTCACATTGATGACAAATTTTTCATTTTTAGATAAACTATCCCTGTCACAGGGTGAGCATCCATCTGCGATTGTGGAATTCAGATAATTCATAACATTCTAACCAAGTTCAGAATTTCTCACAAAGATAGATTTTCTGCTGCATATTACAGATAATGACAACAGATGTGTTACTGCAATAACAAAACATCCAGAAAGTCCATAATGATGATGTCATTGTGTCAGCAGCTGGCAGCCTATCAGAACTGAGCTCTCTGCATGACGGTGACGTAGACTTCAGGCAGACCTATAGGCAGGTCCAGAGGAAGGCGCTACCACCCATCAGTGACCACATGGATGAGCTGCATATTCGAACAGCAACGATCGGCCATGGACTTCGCCCCTCACATTATCAAAGCAATCACTCTCTGGGCGAGCATGACAACAGGTACAATTCAAGTGTGTGTGCGCATGACCTTATAATTTAAGACAGGGGTTTTCAAACTGGAGACACAAGAGAGAAATGTTTCTTGAGCACCATATCAGCATATTAGAATGATTTCTGAAGGATCATGTGACACTGAAGACTGAAGTAATGATGCTGAAAATTTAGCTTTGACGTCACAAGAATAAATAACATTTTAAAATATATTAAAATTATGGTGGCTGAGAGAGCTCAACGCGATGCAAATGAGAAAAAAACACATGCAAATAAAAAAACCACCTGCAAATTAAGAAATCACCTTCATCAGTTTGACAGCACATGTGTTGTCTTAAATTGCAGCATGCTGAGCTCACTTGGCCACCGTATAAAATAGAAAACAGTTATTTTAAATTGTTTATATATGTGTACAAAAGTATATAGGTGTGCACTAATAATATCATGACTGTTTGTGCAGATGGAACTGTCGTTCTGAGCACCTGCCCCGCAAAGCCTTTGACTCTAGGGGGCGCACAGGGTCACTAGATGAGCTGGAAGAGTTTGCTATGTCATATGGCCCACACGGTCGTCGGAGAGGTGACTTTCGTGGACCTCAGCGAGACTTTGAAATGGGTCCAAGGTCACGGGACCATCCCACATCTTACCGAGACGGGCCACGGTATTCTCGAGGTGATGATGACGATGACGACTGGTGCCGTCGAGGCTCACCACCTTCCCCGCCAAAAAGGCGCAACACTGCCAACAGCAAGCGTTACCTCGCTCGTCAGAGGTCTTATGATGATACCTACCTGAACACTCTGCTGGAGCGCAAGGCTAGGGGCCACGGAGAGCGAGGGGGAAGGGTGGATGATGACAGTGACACACCCTCCAAAGGCAGTTCCAAGAAGAGCAGTGACTGTTACAACAGCAGGTCACCAAGCCACCGCCCCGAGGAGGATGATCCTTTACCTCCATACTCTGAGAGGGAGGCGGAGAGGTTCAGGACTGAAGAGCATATAGGAAGGGAACGGTACAGGACTGCTGATCCTGCCATGCGGCCTTTTTCATATACACGTCCGGCCCATGGACTGTCCCATACATTACAGGAGCACAGGGAGGACAGGGACAAATCCAGGAAACTGGTGAGTTACTTATAATCATCTGCCCTGGTTTCTGTACATTGAAGGGTGGAACAAACTTCCTTCAAGCCTAAAAAGAAGAGACAATTGAGATTCCATTTACATTATGAAATGTAAAGTCTCACAAGAGCACAAATAAGTGTTCTATTATTCAAATCAATCTGTGTCTTGTCAAAAAAAAAGAAAAAAGAAAAAAACATCTCAGCTCACCATCTGTGTATATTTACAAAGCCATCAAGTAATTTCAGACATAATGCTCCTCTCAGACCTGTGGTCTTTTGGGTTATGCAAGGTCAAATCCAGCTTGCAACATCTCTCAATCCCATTTCCTGTGATAAATGTGGCATTATTGTTAGGAAACAATCATTTTTAAAAATAAAACTTCTTGTTACAGCTTTAAAATATAGGGAGCTACTAGACTGAGTGATAAAATTATGATGTTTATTTTGAGGTACCCTGAATTTTTATTTTTTCTTCTCAGACTTTCCTTTCAAAAGTTTGGGGTCAGTACTATTTTTTTTTTTAATAAATTAATATATTTATTAAGCAAGTATGCATTAAATTGATGTAAAGTGACAGTAAAAACATATATAATGTTGCAAAAGATTTCCATTTCACATAAATGCTATTCTTTTGAACTATCAAAATAATCAAAAAAAATCCTGAAAAAAATTCATAAATATTAGGCAGCACAACTTTGTTAACCTTACAGACTGGAGTAATGGTTCCTGAAAATTCATCTTTGCCATCACTGGAATTAATTGCATTTTAAAATATATAGAAACTTTTAAAACAATGATTTTAAATTAGTATTTCACAATATTACTGTTTTTACTGTCTTTTTGATCAAATAAATGCAACTTTGGTGGGTATAAGATCTTACTGACCCCAGTGACGGCAGTCTATATAATAATGAAATATAGAAATAACCTCAAAATTGCCCCATTTTCTCTCAAAATTATGATTTTACATCGCATGATTTTTTACGTCTGTTGTTCTTATTTTATCTCAAAATTACATTTTTAAAATATATTTTAACTCTGAGGATCTATTGTCAGCCTATATTTTATTTTATACTTCTTATAATGTCATTTGTTTCCCAAAGAGGGACTCAAAGAAATCTGCATATATGAAATTATTTTAATTGTACAGTATGTCATTTTTTGTATGATGAAATGTATATTGTATTCTTTACAAGAATGTATATAAATGAAAGTCCACTTTGAATGATCAAAACGTTTGATTTCTCAGGCAGGTTTTATGTGTTTTTGTTCTGTTTGCCTGATTGTATCATAAAAGGCATCACTAACTCTAATGGGCTCACAGTACAGCATTACACTGGCACACTAACAACGCATCCTGCTAATGGTTGTCTAATGTGTGGCTCTTGGTGTTTTTTTAACAGACCACTCATCTAAGCAGAGACTCACTAATTGTGTGACATCGTCAGACTGAGCTGACATCATACTAATAACATCACCGTCCAGCTGAAGAGAAATGCCCCAGACACTAAGCATCAATCTGTCAGAAAGACACATTTTATGCAGGATCACACAGACATGAAGAGCTTGGGAACTTTTGCTGGTCAAGGGCAAGAAAGTAGTGTGTGTGTGTTTGTTTTTATTTTCTGTATTGATAATAAAAAAAAAAGAAACCTATTTCCTTAATTAGTCCTCAGACTACCGCTGCACTAAAAATATCTTAGAAAGGACTTTAAATTATTCAAATGATATTCAAGTGCTTTAAACATTCCTTGGTGTTTTGTATATCTTCAGTACTGTAATGGGACGCTGTCTCTGATATTTCAATAGTGCCATTGCCTTTGTTTGCACTGTACTGTACATTTGTGTCAGTGTTAATCAGTTGGCTCTCGAGGGATGCATGAATGATTGTGCTTTTGATAATGTGCCATTTATTTTTATTTCACAGTTTTAAAATAATGACTTTGATATGAACACGGTGTCTGGGTTTTTATTTTTCTGATAACCTCAGTGTATTCATGATAAAATATATCCCTGTTCTTTGTCATCAATATCAGGGCATGAACACTTGCTTCTTTGGTCTTGCTTCAACATAAGAAATCAAATACAGTAAGGCATTTTTAAGCAATGCAGAATCTCGGCCATGCAGGAAACTGGACAGGACACAGAAAAGGAAAGGATGATTCTTTCCAGGATGAGATTACAATAGCAGGAAACAATCTGATACGAGCCCTCACAGGTGTTTAGTGCTTTATGTTTAGACCTCTGTATCTGTCGCTTTCTTTCACACTGTGCTATAGTTGATAGTTATTAGTTAAATTTATTATTAACGATTAATAAAACATAATTTCCCGTCAATAGGATGTTTACTCTGTATAGTAAATAAAAACATAGCAACTCGCCATATGAATATTATATGTGAAGGCAGTTTATAATAGTTTGAAAGAACACAGCTCATTCAGAACTTAGAGCTGGAATTAATTTACTTTTTTTACTTGCAATTTTTTGGGAAGATAGCATGGTTATAATGTAACTTCATCAAACACAGTTCCATTCTGAGAACATTGACCAAAAAGACACAACGGCCACAATCGAGTTTACCTTAAGCTTGTTTGCTGGTCTCCACATCTAGTCATGATTGTCTGTTGGTCAGTTTTACATGGGTTTTAATATTTTTCAGGTGGTGAGACAGTCACTCATTACTGCAAAAATAGAACGATGGAAGACTTTATGCACATTGAGCAGGCAAGGGACGCCCCCTGGTGCTTAAATGTTAATAACTGTACAAATATATTTCTTCATTCCATCGAATTAAGTAAACAACGCAAAAATCCTTTCACTTTGAGCGATGAAACATATTTACAATAAAAAAATGTGAAAAATAATTTCATTTTGAACAATATTCAATGAATAACTTTAAATAAAGTAACATGACCCAATTCGGGTGTTGTGCACCTGTTGGTGGGTGGAGTCTGTGGCGTGGAATGGGGGAGACTTCCAAGAGGAAAGGTGTGTTTACACTGACTCGAGAGAATTTAGGTAAAAATATCTGGATATATTTGCGTCGTGTGTTTTACGATGACATGATGGCCAGCATTCATCGTCTGTATTTGTTTGAGTTCTAATAGAGGATTTTTCTGTGTCTTGGAGAAATACAGTAAAGGAAACAACAACAACAACAACAAAAACTTCCGCGTAACCGAGAAACATGAAAGAAACGCTAAAGCTCAAGGTGCTTGCGCTCGTGCTCTGCATATTTCCAACAGGTAAGTCGGCATTCAAAATAACTCTGACGGTTTAAACTGGAACATTAGGAGTTTAATTTAGTGACATGCCACTTTTAAAGAATTTAAAACATTTCTTGTAATTCTATAAGGTCAGTGGCGAGGTTAATCATCAACAGGTGAAAACATGATAGGCAGATAATCCTGGACACGTGATCTACAAGCTTCATGCCAGCCAAAATGTTAATATCATGTTTTACTGAGACTTAATTTTGTTTGTATGTGTAAGGATTTGTAAAATAGAGAGTTTCAGGCCTGGAACAGGAATGGATATAGTTTTAAAATGTGTTTAGTGAATATAATTATTTTTGTTATGCTCAGCTCTAAAATATTTAATTTGCTGAAAATGGTTCTTTGTGTGTAAAATCCCTATAAAATGACTAAGTAAATTAAATTAACGACTGGAAAAGTAATAACAGCTTGTCGGTCAGAAGGTGTGGTGAAGGTGTGGAACCCTGATGTTAACTGATCCCTCTCCCTCTATTCTCAGAGCTGTTGTCTATCCAGGTTACGGTTCCTCATACAGAGAGACACACAATGTTGTTTGCTTCGGTCACTCTGCGGTGTGACTATTCCACTTCTGCAAACCCTCAAAATGTCCTGGTCACATGGCGATACAAGTCCTTCTGTTTGGATCCAGTGCTGGAATATTACTCTGCTGGTGAGTGGTGTCGGTCAACTGAATATAGGCTTTTTTCTGAATTTATTACGTGTGGTGATTGATGTGACTGTGTACATTTCTTTCTTTCGTCAGCATATCAAGCAGCTCTGGGTCTGAAGCAAGATCCAGCCAATGACTGTCCAGACAGTCAGCGCACTGTCCGCATAGTGATTCAGAAAAGAGGCCTCAGTGAAGCTATTTTGGGATCAGAATATCAAGATCGCAAGATATACGTACAAAACAGTGAGTCTGGACATGCAGGAGCAACGACATAAATAAATGACATGTTTATATTAGTATAGCAGAATGCTCCCATAAACTGCTTAGAAATATCAGTTGTCACTCTTTATCTCCCAATAAAAACACCCAATAAAAAATTAAGTACTTAGTGTAGGATCTTTTTATAATTATCCTAACAGACTTCTGAAAACTGATTATTAAAAAGTATCAGCTATCAATCAGAACAGTTTTTTCAGCTTCAAGTTTTGATCACGTTGATAATTGGAAGCATTAGGAATTCATTTATCAAATGATATAGCAGGATTTTTCTGTATGTGTTTCACAGATGCTGACCTGGTTATCAATGAGGTGATGTGGTGGGACAACGGCATGTATTTCTGCTCCATCGATGCTGCAGGTGATGTTGTGGGAGACTCCGATAAAGAAATCAGACTCATTGTGTATCGTAAGTATCAACACACTGAAGACTTGTTCAACCACAAAACCATTATAGATGCTGATGCTGGTCATACCCCTCTTCCTCTCAGACTGGCTGACTGTGCTGCTCATCGTCCTCGGTGGATTGCTCCTCATCATACTGATTTGTATCTGCTGCTGCCAGTGCTGTCCTCAGAACTGCTGCTGCTATGTCCGTTGTCCCTGCTGTCCTCGCACTTGCTGCTGCCCAGAAGAAGGTATTCACGTGCATTAACTCTTTATTACTTAAGCATCTTTGTCTGTGCATTTATCACATCAGATAATATGTTACAATGTTAATTTTTTAACAATATTCAAAGTGTTCTACTTCTGGTGGATATCAGTTCTTTGAAATAAATGTCTACTGATTACAAAATCACATTCTGGATAACAATTGATTAGTTTGTCAATAATAATAATAATTTGTTTTATAATAATGTATATATGTAATATAACCTGTTTTCTTTTTTTTTTTTGCTTTTTGACAATGAAAACTAAATAAGTAGACTGACAATACAACAAAATATGTATTTATAAATATAAATGTTTTTATTAATAATATAAGTATTATTTTACAATAATATTCAAAATAATTAATTATAATTTAGTATTATAATAATATGTGGAACCCTGTCTTTTTTTAGCATTTTAACAATGAAAACTAATCTGTGCACTATGACAATACAACATATATTCTTTATAAATATTATTATTATTATTATTATTATTAAGTATTATTTCAAATAAAAAATATATTTAAAAAAATTAGTTGTCTTCTAATACCAGGTAACTTTCTTCACAGTCCATCCTATATTAAATATATAAAATAAAACGTAGTGAAATATTTCTTCCATGTTCATTTGTTTATTTAGCGGTGATGCACCACAAGATGATGCGTGACGCTCAAAAAGCAATGGTACCGTGGCTCCATGGCCAGCCTATCTATGCCCCCATTGCCTCAAAGGCATCTTCTCAAGCAAACCCTTTACTATATTCAGGTCAGTATAACTTCCTCTAGTAATCTGCTAACGTATATAGTACTGCTTCCGATCAGTAATGAATTGACACTCATGATTTGTCCTCCACAGGGTCTTTTTCTGAAACTTCATCCAAACACAACATTCCCATGGCCCCGATGGTCATTCCTTCTTCTCAACCTGTCCTGCCATTCGTACCTCCCCATGGATACCATGCCAATGGCAGCATAAATGGAAGTGTACGTGGTAATAACCAGGTGTTAGATTTTCTGGAGAACCAAGTAAGAGGGATGGATATGGCTGCCCCAATGCTTCAGCCTCAACATTACTACGCAGAAGTCCCGTTCCAAAGCCTTCCTCATCAATATGTGGCCCCACAACCCCAATATGCAACATCACCACCTCAACCCATACCCCAAGCTGTGCCTTTATCAGCCAGGCCGCCCAGCATGCTCTCAGCCCTGGACGAGATGGGTGTGCAAGGTGTGGAGCGCAGGGTCATCCAGCTGCCTCCCATCATGGGCCGAGCGAAACAGAGCTCTCGGCGCACCAATGATGGTGGAAGACAACGGCTATCTAATCATTCCAGTGGTAGCTCAAACCGCAACGGTCATCATCGTGATGATTCATGGAGGGAGCCGTCATCTTCACGGAGAGGGACGCAGATACAGCGCAGCTACAGCGACGAGTCAGACTGGGACGACAGGCGTGGAGCCCGAGGTTCATCAGGACGCAGGGGAGTTTCCAGTTCGGATAGGTCTCGCCCACGTGTTCGCAGTAAAGCGGAGCTTCTGGAGGAGCTGGAGCACGCGACAAACCGCAGAGATAGGAGCTATTCGCCTTCTCCACGTAGAGGCTCCTGGAGTTCAGACGAGGAGGACCGTTATAGAAAACGGAAGAGATCTCAAGGGAGATTGTCTGAGAAACCACCAGATTATTCTACCATTGATATTTTGCCTGGCCACAGCAAGAGGAGTGACCACTTCTCGGTAAGAATGTAGATTTATGATTTGTTCATCCCTAAGAAGCTGTGATTATATACCTGGGATAGGCAACTCCGGTCCTGGAGGGCCACTGTCCTGCAGAGTTTAGCTCCAACCCTAATTAAACACACCTGAACAAAGCAATCAGTGTTTTCGGGATTACTAGATAGATACAGGCAGGTCAGTTTTTATGAGGGTTCCGCAGAAGAAAGTCATACAGGGTTGGAATGAAATGAGGGTGAATAAATGACAGAATTGGTAATTTTGTGTTTAAAACTATGCTTTGGGTTTGCTAATGGAGGTTTGACCAAAAAATAAAGCATAGTATTTTTAAGTCACTTTTGATAAGTATCTTCCAAATAAATAAAAATAAATGTAAATAATTGTTATTGGTTTGTCTCATCATATTTTTTTTTTTTTTTTTTTTTTTTTTTTTTTTTACAGGATATTTTTTTTTTTTTTTTTTTTTTTGTTGTGATCTGAGTCCCTTACTTGTCCTTCATTTCTATCTTGATCTTTCATTACTCACCAGTCACCACCTACAAGTGAATGTCTTCTGGACTTCTGTCATTGGGACTAATTGTGCACTTCAGCACAATAATTAAGAAGTAACCGCAAATGGCCTGCAATAGACCCCTGAAAGATAGTTTGCACTGTTCATCTTTTTTTTTACACTTTATTTAATGTGTTTTAATTCTACTTTTAAATGTTATTTTATCACTTAAACACTTTATGTGTGTGTGTGTGTGTTGTGTGTGTGTAACTTTTCACTGTTTTCACTGTACATTTTTTTAATTATTAACCACAGCAAGGTTTTTGGTATTTGATCAGTACAGTTTATAGATGACGATAACATTGATGGCACTTCAGCTGAAGGTTTTACATAAAAGAGCCTCTTTGGTTCATCTAGGTTCTCTGTTTACTTTAATTAACCTTTGTTTGGAGTAGGTTTAATGTTGATTTGGTTGTTTTCTTTGTCTTTTCACAGTGTTATTCAAATACAATCCTTGGGATGATTTAGATTTGTATTTGAGTATGAGGAAATATGTATTCTTATTAGTTGCATTGCAAAAAAATGAAGAAAAGCAGTACTATTCTAACTCATAATCAAAAGCTACGTGAATGGTACCAAATCAAAAAAAAAAAAAAATCTTTGTATTGCTCATGTGCTAAGAATTTAAGTAAACAATGCCTGCAATAAAGTAACTTTTTACAGTCTTTTAGACTAGAGATCTTACTTTTTCAACCATGTTTCATGATTTAATGCAGAAAGAGACGTATACTTTTTGTCTGTAGATTAAAAAATTATTGTTATAATTTCTTTCTAGAGCATATTCGAGCGTGGTATTTTCGTTTCGATTAAGTATCTGTTTTCATCACTCATAATTTAAATGCAAACGTTTGAATAAACAATGAGACTGGGAAGCGCCAGACAGGCCTCCAAAATCTTCCGTTTGTATGAAAACGCCTTCACTCGCATCGCCTCGTTCTATTGGCCGCTTCTGCCCCAAAAGGGGCGGGTCCAGGGCGAGAGCGTTGGGAAGCGAAAGCGTCAAATGTCATACAAACCGGGATCGTCTCTATCAGTAGATTTCAACATCATCTACAGATAACACGAGTCAGAGGAGACAGGCAGCAGCTCAGCGTTTGGATTAAACCGAGTGAAGCAGAAGCTGCAGGTGGACTAGCTGTTCTCAGGTAATTACGCGGCTTTGCTTGTAAACAAATGTCTCATTACAAAACAATGACAATGCTAAACCTCTCCGTAATCTGCATTTGGCCTGAAACATATTCTGTTGTTAAAATGAAGATGCGTAGCGAATACAGATCACAATACAATACATAATGCATTTGCGTTGTGTTTTGTATTCTAAAGGCCTTGTTTACAGTTGGAGAGGACGAACTTGCTGAACTTGCAATAGCTGTATTAGTAATTTTTCCTTTGTTGCACCATGACAGCTCTTTATAATAATACAATTATCATGATAAGCACAGTTTAAGTGCCAGTTTAACTGCAGTGACTGTAAAATCATATTGTTGGAAATCCCTGCTTAAGTTGGTACAGTACGTTGGCTGGACAGGTTAAAAAAAAAACAGCTTGACCATCAGGTTTGTTGCTGGTCTAAGATGGTCTACTGACTGGAAACCAGTCAACAAACCAGCATGAACTGCTATTTTGCCAAACCATGCATTGCATACCAGTATAGTGAGCTTTCAAAAAGAAGCTTCTCTGGACCTGAATGTTCTTATTTTGCAGGAATCATGAACTCTCTCTCGGGTAAGAGTGCGCTGGCGCTGTGCAGGGTTTTCTCCAGTCCCCTTTCGCTCCCTCCTGCTATCGTAGGGGCAGTGAGGGTCTGTCACTCAGGTGTGAACTCCAAGGGCATGGTGTTCACCAAAAAACGAGGCTATGATATCACCAGGAACCCCGACTTGAACAAAGTAAGCAATGCATCTTCATGGTTTAAACTCAGTGCACTTATGGTCTACGTGACTAAGCAGCTATTAGATTGTCAGCAGCCGGTGCTTTAATGTGATTTTATAACGTTTAGTAATGCCAAAGTCCCCACAGATAAGAAAGTATGAAAGTGGCATTGTGAGATCTTGAATCTAAAAGCCAAGTCATCAAAGACTTTGGCCCCTTCCAAACATTAAGAGGAGATGCTCTGGAATATGCCTAGGCTTCTTAAAATCAATGCAGAGTTGCAGCATATGACTCAGGGGTTTCGCTAAACACTTTTTGTGGGGTCAAGAAAAATGTGTCCATTTAAATGTTACTTTGCAATTTGTATCCTGTTTGCAAAGACATTCAGGCCAAGATGAGGACTGGGCATGATTGAGAAGTGTAGAACTTTAAAGCCATGATGGATGGAAACTGTTAGACGTAAACAGTGAGTGGAGAATCCAACAGGGGAGGGTGTCCATGCTTACTTCCCATTGGTCAGAAATAAATAGATCCAACATGTAATGCATCTACCCTAAGCAGGAATGTTGCCCAGTGCAGACCCAGTTGCAGGGTGGTAATTTGTATTTAGACCAGACTGTAGGAGGAGGTCACTTTGTTTTTTTTTTTCATTTGCAGCTGTCACGTGTTGTTAATAAAGCTATTGTGCTGTGTTAACAGGGCATGGCGTTCACCCTGGAGGAGAGGTTACAGCTGGGTATCCATGGCCTGCTGCCTCCCTGTTTCCTCTCTCAGGATGTCCAAGTGCTTCGTGTCATGAAGAGCTACGAGACGCGGAGTAACCCTCTCGACAAGTAACCAAACTTCATCTGAAATGTTCTGTTACATACTCTGTATGATCAAAGCCAATGAAAAGTTTACTGACAATACTTTTCTTGGTCCATTTCCTATTTATACTAAAAAAACATTCTAACTCTGCAGATACATCTTGCTGATGACACTGCAGGACAGAAATGAGAAGCTTTTCTATCGTGTGTTAACCTCTGACATTGAAGAATTCATGCCTATCGTCTACACTCCTACTGTGGGCCTGGCCTGCCAACAGTATGGCCTTGCTTTCAGAAGACCAAGGTGAGGTATATACATACTCCGGACCTGGAACAACTTGTTTAGCCAAACCTATTCTGAATGAAATGCTTTATAAACACTTAGACTAGTCCAACCAGTTTTTCTTAGCCGCATGGTGAACATACAGTAAAAGGCACATATGACTTTGAAGGTTTTTTTTTTTTCTTGTAGAGGGTTATTTATCACTATCCATGACAAGGGGCATATTGCCACCATGCTGAACTCATGGCCGGAGAAGGACATTAAGGTTTGTTTAGAGTGTTAAAGTGTCATTCTGTGCCAGTAGATGGTTGTTTCACTGTATTGCATTAATAGGCCATAGTGGTGACGGATGGAGAACGAATCCTGGGATTAGGAGACCTGGGCAGCTATGGAATGGGGATCCCAGTGGGCAAACTAGCTCTGTATACAGCATGTGGAGGAGTGCCACCTCAGCAGTGCCTGCCTGTACTGCTGGATGTGGGCACTGATAATCAGGTAAAACGAGAATAGCATAGTTACACCATGTTTTGAGTCTGTAATTATTTGTATTTTTTGTTTTTAACTATTTTTAAAAGCCTCTTATGCTCTCCAAGGCTGCATTTATTTGATCAAAAATACAGTGTAAATATTATTACACTTTTATAACAATATAATTGTATTTTTATAACAGTATAAATTTTCACTTTTGATCAATTTAATGCATCTGTGCTAAATAAAAGTATTGGCCCCAGACATTTGATTAATAATACTGTACAACTGGACTCTGTTGTTCATAGTTTTCAACATAGTTGTCCCTATTTGTAACCCTGTTGTCCTTTTTTAACCCATTTTTATTTGTTTTTGCTCAGACCCTCTTAGATGATCCATTGTACATCGGCTTAAAGCACAAAAGAGTGAGGGGCAAAGAATACGATGACCTCATTGATGAGTTCATGCAAGCCGTCACCGACAAGTATGTCTTAAACTAAAATTCTGAAATGAAAGATGATTTACTTAACCTTATGATTGGCTTACAACTTCTGTTGTTCAAGTTGTACTTTGAAGCCAGATCTTTTTAGTGAATCAGCTGATCCTGTTAATAAATCTGTTCTGAATGAACTAACTTAATGATTTGGCTCGGCGGTTCTCAAGTTAACCGTTAACTATAGTCGAAGATTATGTGTGTAATGTACTTACAGACTGTACAGACATGTCGTCTTTTTTTTTCCGTCTTTATCTTTTGTTTTAGGTATGGGATGAATTGTCTAATTCAGTTTGAGGATTTTGCCAACAGCAATGCCTTTCGTATCCTCAATAAATACCGCAATCGTTATTGCACCTTTAATGATGATATCCAGGGTAAGTATGCACCCTGTAATATCAAACTATAAAGATTTTCATTCTTTATAATGGAAAATTATAGTATTAGAGCCATATAATTGTTCATAAAATCATTTCTTTCTCCATCCTTTCAGGCACAGCATCTGTCGCTGTTGCTGGGGTCCTTGCTGCTCTTAAGATTACAAAGAATAAACTCTCTGACCACAAGTTCGTATTTCAGGGAGCAGGAGAGGTAATTCAATTCAACTGAAAGATGCTACAAACTTCTAATGAGAAATAGCAAATAAAAGATCCGTTACAAAACACTTTTAAGCTTACACCAGTTATTCCAAGATCCAGATGTGTCATTTATTTGTCACATCACCAGGCCGCCTTGGGCATTGCTCACTTACTGATAATGGCCATGGCCAAGGAAGGTGTACCTCATGCTGAGGCTGTCAAGAGGATTTGGATGGTGGATTCTAAAGGCTTAATTGTCAAGGTAACAATCAAACCCACAGTAGTTTGCCTTTTCTGGCATTTCTTTCCTACAGGGTATATTTGTCCTCCTACTCAACATCTGAATATATAAATGTATGTAGGCTTAATGCAAATGTCAAAACATAAATTAAAGCAATATACTGCATTTGAACACCTCCAAAATGAAACGTTATACCAAAACTGTTATTTTGTGTCATTTGGCCCATTAGGGCAGAAGTCACCTGAACCATGAGAAGGAAGAATTTGCCCATGAGCATCCACACATAAAGACACTAGAGGAAGTGGTGGAAACCATCAAGCCCACAGCTATCATTGGTAAGGAGGGATTGATCCCATTCTATATATAGTGTTATTATAATATTATTTAAATAGGTACTATTATAGTATTAGCTTTTATTTTTCGGTTTTCATTTTAATTTGAGTAATTCCATTGTGCATTTGTCATTTATTTTAGTGTTTTTTTTAGTAAAGTGATTAAATCACAATATTACTAAAACCTAAACTAAACTTAAAATGAACAAAAACAAAAATAAAAGCCAATCCAAAACCTTATAAAGTACTATAATAGTAACTATATGAAAATACTAAAATAACAATTTTTGCTTTTTAAAAATATTCTCATTAAGCTTTATTTTTATTTTAGTTTTGGTCATTTTAGTACTTCAACATTAGCATATTTCATTTAGTTACCAAGGTTTTTTAAGTATGAAGGTATTTAAGTATTAAGTCTATTCAGTGTGATTCTGAAGTTTGAATTATGACCTCACAGGCTGGGTTATTTAGACATGTGACCTTAAAAACACTGGCAAATTATTTTTTTATTTTTTTTTTTTCAGCTTTTAGTTACTTCAAATGATTTTTAATAGTTTATTTAACAATAACAACACTGCTCTTATATGTACACACACATTTTATTTACAAGTTTTTTACAGGATTGACAATGAGAACTGACTGTAGATACTCCACCCCAGTCTCATGTGTTTTTATTGCTGGGAATGATTCTTTGTGCATCTTAATATTTTTTTATTCATCCTGTATGAATTGCAATGGCATATTGAAGCCACTAGTGGGCATAATTACAGAAAACATTTAGATTTGAACAAAAGGCAGTATATTTCTGTTCATTATGCTAAATGCATCAAAATTTTACCATTTAAAAAATTGTTTGAGATTATAAACACCGAACTTCAAACCATCTACAGGTGTGGCTGCCATAGGTGGAGCTTTCACTGAGAAGATCATCAAGAACATGGCCACTTACAATGAACGTCCAATTATTTTTGCCCTCAGCAATCCCACAAGCAAAGCTGAGTGCACAGCAGAGCAGTGTTACACACTTACTGAGGTAATACTCACTAAAATCTAATGGATGAAACTGGTCAAAGGGGCTCTTTACTAAAACAATCATATAAAGCAACCCATAGAGCAAATTTTTCACATCAGTTAAAATGGCATGTATGTTTATCACAGGGAAGGGGCATATTTGCCAGTGGAAGCCCCTTTAAAAAGGTCACTTTGGCAGATGGGCGGAGCTTCTACCCTGGCCAGGGAAACAACGCTTATGTGTTCCCCGGAGTAGCACTGGGAGTCATCGCCTGTGGTGTTCGTCACATCTCAGATGACATTTTCCTTACTACAGCAGAGGTAAACGAGCATGAAGAGTCAAGGGCCAAAAATATTAAAAATAAATGCGTGTTCCGTGCAAAAACCCTTGATTGCAAATTTATTTACAGTGCGAAAGCTAAATTTAGGGCATTGATTTCACTCTAGGCGATTTCTGACATGGTTACTGAGGAGAATCTGGCTGAGGGCAGACTGTACCCTCCTCTGAAGACCATCAGAGAAGTGTCCTTCAAAATTGCTGTTAAGGTCAGTAACCATTCTCATATGTAGAGGATGATTACCACAAGAAAAGGTCTTACTAGCCAACTCTACATTTTGGCACTCATAAGCGATATGGAATGAGATCATGCTAAATTAAGAGATTTATTAAAATAGCAAAGTAGGTTATAAGAGCTGTCAGGTCAGATTTGACAGGGCTGTACAGTTACTTTTTCATGATCGGACTAGTGCTAGTGTGCTAAAAATCATTAGTACAAAATCAAAATTTGTTAGCTGACAGAACAACATGGTTGAAATTGTTTTATTAAAGGGGTCATATGATGTTGAACATGAAGAAAAATTCAACTGTCTACCAAAACACCATTTAAGGGGTCATATGACGTTGCTAAAAAGAACATTATTTTGTGTATTTGGTGTAATGCAATGTTTATGTGGTTTAAGGTTCAAAAAACATTATTTACCACATAATGTACATTATTTTGCTCCTCTATGCCACGCCTTTCTGAAACGCATTGATTTTTACAAAGCTCATTGTTGTGAAAAGCGAGATGTATGCCGATTGGCCAGCTATCCAGTGCTTTGTGATTGGCTGGATTCCTCAAGCGTGTGACCGAAATGTTACACCCCTTAACCATGCTGCGATGCTGTGTCCCAGCGCGACGGGACAAAAACAATGAAACCCATTACAAATGAGGCATTTTTTGCATCCAGTGGGGACATAATTACTGATTATAATGACTTATACTGTCTTTTTATGCATTGCATATCGCGCTGTGTATCGGAGAAACAACAAACAACAAGCGCTACTCTACACTGCTTAAAACTCGCGTTTGAATCATCAGTGGCAAATTCTTTAAATAGGAAAACGTACTTACAGGCTGTGAGTCGGAAGCGCCAGACTGTCCTTGCAAAGTTGGAATTGCCCCACTTTATAAAAACAGACACTGGCATTGTAGGCTACTGGTTCAGGAAACAGTCCTCGTTCCCCATAAAATGCATTGCACACATCTGAATATTTCGGTTGAACTGTTGTAAATACAACTTAACCACTGATTTCTAGTTGTGTCCTCTTTTGTATTACTGCAGTATTACTGCATTTGTAATCAAATAAACACAGACTTGCTGTGTTAGTGAGCAAAAATCAGCAAAGAATCAAACATAGTGTGTGTATATATATATATATATATATATATATATATATATATATATATATATATATATATATATATATATATATATATATATATATATATATATATATATATATATATATATATATATATATATATATATATATATATAAAAAATACACCAGCATGCCACAAAGTATCTCATCTGAAATTCCTCTCAAAAATAATCAGCTTCAAGAAAAACTACTGAATGTCTACCAAAGATTACATGTCATTAAGTTCGTAAACTTCATGGCATACTGTAAATTATATTCCCTGTAATACCATTAAAAGTTATCACAAATGAATGAAACTTATCACAAATGGATAAAAAACGTTGCATAAGTTTTAAACAGTAAACAGTAATAAATCTGTCACACTGTACTCTGTTCACTCACTATGTTTCATTCTTTCTTCCCAAACCCCTCTTTTTCTTCAGATTGTGGATCATGCCTACAAACAGGGCATTGCCTCCTGGTACCCTGAACCCAAAGATAAAGAGGCCTTTGTTTTATCCCAAGTCTATAACTCTGACTACGACTCCTTCACTCTGGATTCATATAGCTGGCCCAAGGATGCCATGAAAGTTCAGAATGTGTAGATTATTCATCCACAGCCCACTAAAAGGATATGCTCATATCAGTCACATGTCTTATTTCTCAGTTCATAATCATCTGACAATATACACTCCAGGCCACCCAATCATTAAACAGTAGCTGCTCCCACTGATTTGACGCAAGATAAGCTGTATCCGCTGAGGGCTAACAGCGATAAAAGTATGCCATGTTCATTCAAGCTCAAATTGTCTTCAGAACAGTGGTTCAGTTCAAAAGGAAAAATGCAGCTATGTTTAAAGCAGTAACAAGCACTTTCCCAGTTAACCAGGCTACTGAATTAGTGATCTTCTCCGGTTTATTAGTTCTAAGTTAGCATTCTGTCAGTAATTTATTTTATCTCTAACTAGTTATCTACTCCAAATATTTAGCTTTTCTACAAATTCAAATAACGATGTAGGGAGAAACTATTTTTGTACAGCGACTCCCACTTGGAAATAAATTGGACTGCCTGGGTTGAATGTTTGTATGAAAAGGGATTTTTGTTAAGTAGGTAGGTAAAGTAGTTATCCAGTTGACTGAAGTGTGAATTGACTCCTTTTGCAACTTACTTTTTTTTTTTTTTTTTTTTTTTACAAGTTGTCTATGCCAAAGTTTATCTAATTTTAAATGTATTATTGTCATGTATCAATGAATACTGGAAATTGTTAGCTTGAGTATATCAGTTTATTTAAGTGTCCACCTGAAAGCAAGCTATATATATGTGTTCATTGCAGTGTGTGGAATTGTTTTTAACATTTCTCCTCATTTAGAAATATGCTTTGCTTATTAGTCACGCACAACTATGGAATTATATTTTCAAATATTCAAGGAGATTTTGAAGGGACAGTGACTTTTAAATAAACATTTAAAAAAATAAATGGGCTTTGTTTATTTAATGAGAGTGAGCTGCTATCTTGGCCTATAGTTTTTCTTTTCATGTACATGTATATACATTTTCAGTTACTCTAATACTAAATTAATTTGTATCATTTTCATTATAATCATTATCAATATTTAAACTGATATATTTTTGAGTGTGACCCATGATGACTAATCTTGTGCAAAGGGGGTGTTTGCAAACACCCTTCTAAAAGCTAAAATGACAAATGGGACACATACGGTCTTAACGGACAGGCAAACAAGTTGAACACTGTAAGGCCACAAGACTGCGAGTGTACATTAAGGGTGCCATTTGGGACAGGGCTTTAGAGTGTAATTGGACTTTCAAGTTCCACTCATTAGTCCAGAGAGGGGGAGCTGTAGTGGGTGGAACTTGCAACTATGTCAAGCTCTGCAGTGAGCACCTTTTCACTTTTGATGAAGTCTACATGGTGACATCGGTGGAATCGACCAATCAGAGCCATCTATAAGAAAAGATGATGCATGCTTGAGTTTGTTTTAAAGTCCGCGTGAACCGGGAATTGCTGCCGATTTTGTGACATATTTCCAACTGAAACAGAATATTGAATAGAGGGTGGGGTTTTATTTCAGCAGACCTCCCCAGGATCTCAGGCTCGCGGCAAACTAATGGTTGAGGGGCAGGCCCGGCTTAAGAACACATTGGGCCCTAGGGCTATAGCAAACCTAAGGGCCCCCCTTCAGAGTAGCCTATCTTGGTGCCACAATGTTTTCTACCATAATTTATTTATTTATTTTTTTTTTTTAAATCAAATCTCCAACACGGAGCTACAGTGAGTATGCATAATAAATATTCCAGGCTACAACAGATTAAAAGAATAAATACATTAACACCAGATATGAACTCAGAGCAAACAGATTTCCAGGAACAGCAATAACTTTTAAGCATATACAGCTCCCTTACGGAGTTTACTTTAAATAGTTTTATTATTATGAGGTCTTCTTTCTGGCCCTAGAATAGGAGAATTATTAGGGCCCCCCATAAATGTTTCGCTGAGGTTAGAGCAATTGGAATAAATAAATAATTTATTCATAAATAAAGGATGGAAACAAATAGTAATACATATTTTTGAATATACTTCAAATGCATTTAACAATATTAATATTTCATTATAATGCAGGGTCTTAATTACTGAATTCATATTTTTATGCAGTTTATAAGAACTATTAAATTCTCCTTTGTTTTTACCCTAATGAAAAGCTGCTGTAATTCTTTAATCCAGAGTTAATGGTATATTATTAGTAAACTTCTATAGTAGTGACTCCTTGCCCTTATTTTACCCAGTATTTAATACAAGTAGCCTATAATAACTTTCGTGAAATTAATAATAAATATCATAATTCAATATTTCTAAAGTGTAAGTAACTGCATGGTAGTATGGTGCTTGGGATTAAATTGCTTATATACAGTTTTGTACAGTTTACATGGTTGGAGCTGTTCATACCTCTGGTTTCCACAAGCTTCACCACAGAGACTTTGCTTTTGACATATAATAATTAAAATGGGTAAAGCGCTGGTTATCACTTCAACACAGCGGTGAAAGTAGCGACCTACAGTTGTTTTCAGCGCTGTGCAGCTGTGTGGTCCAGCTGTTCTCTCTCAGGCAGGGCTGTTTCATCACTTGGCTTTTGATGTTGGTTTCCCATGTGCTACAGTAAAGCCGATATGAGTAAAAGATAGCCTACTCACAACTCTAGTTTAAACGAGTTCAAAGACATAAATATTGCACGGTATCTGGGTGCCTGGCTAGCGCTACCTAGTCCATCTCGCTGGCTTCTGCGGATCATCAGCCTCGGCTATGCAATTCAGTTCACCCGGCATCCCCCCAAGTTCAGTGGCATTCGCTTCACGACAGTGAAGGCGGCCAATGCTCCTGTCTTGCATGCGGAGATCGCAGTCCTACTGGCGAAGGATGCGAAGGATCGCTTTCCTCGGTATGGTGTTGGATTCGTTCGAACAGACAACAAGTGGTCGGTGCTGAGCTGCTTAAATTCATTCAAGGGCAGGACAGCGGTCCCACTGAAAATATTTCAGAGGCTCCTGGGGCAGCAGTTACGCCACTGGGGCTGCTTCATATGAGACCGCTTCAGCACTGGCTTCATGGTTGAGTCCCGAGGTGGGCGTGGCAGCACGGCACTCACTGGGTCCAAGTTAAACCGGCCTGTCGCTAAATCTTCACCCCGTGGTCAGACATTACATTCCTCCTTGCAGGAGTGCCCTTAGAACATGTCTCCAGGCATGCTGTGGTTGACACGGATGCCTCCACCACCGGCTGGGGGACCACGTACAATGGGCATGCAGTGTCGGGGTTGTGGATGGGCCCCCAACTGCACTGGCATATCAATTGCAAAGAGTTTTTAGCAGTGCACCTTGCCTTGAACTGTCTCAAAGGGTGCTTACGAGGCAAGCACGTACTGGTCCGAATGGACAACATGGCGACCATTGCGTACATCAACAGACAAGGTGGTCTACACTCCCGTCGCATGTCAGAACTCACCCGCCATGAAGGTTCTGAGGTCACTTCGTGCCATTTACATTCCGGGTCTGCTCAACCGTACAGCCAACGAGCTGTCACAAGCCACGCTCCTGGGGGAATGGAGACTTCATCCCCAGATGGTCCAGCTGATTTGGAGACATTTTGGACCTGTTTGCCACTCAAGAAACCTCTCACTGCCAGTTGTTCTACTCCCTGACTGAGGGAATACTCAGCACAGATGCACTGACACACAGCTGACCCGCGCAGGTATGCGTTTCCCCCAGTGAGCCTTCTTGCACAGATGCAGTACAAGGTCAGGTAGGATGAGGAGCAGGTCCTGCTTGTGGCATCATATTGGCCCACTCGTACCTGGTTCCCCGAACTAATGCTCCTCGTGACAGCCCCTCCCTGGCAGATTCCTCTGAGGAAGGATCTACTGACTCAGAGACAGGGAACCCTGTGGCACCTGCATCCAGACCTATGGAAACTTCATGTCTGGTACCTGGACGGGAGACGGAGGTTCTTGGTGACCTACCCCAAAAGGGTAGTTGACACCATCTACGAGACATGCTTACGCCTTGAAGTTGAACCTATTTGCCGAGTGGTGTTCTTCTTGTCGAGAAGACCCCCGGAGATGCCCGATCAGGGTTATGCTTTCCTCTTTGCAGCAAGGGTTGGAGCGAAGGCTGTCTTCCTCCACCCTTCAAGTCTATGTCGCTGCGATTGCTGCTAACCATTACCCTATTGAGGGGAAGTCAGTAGGGAAGCATGACCTGGTCATCAGGTTCCTTAAGGGGGTGAGAAGGTTAAATCCTCCCCGGCCCCTCTCCATACCCTCTTGGGACCTGTTTCTGGTGCTTAAAACACTACAGCAGGGCCCATTTGAGCCTTTGCAGTCAGTTGAGCTAAATTTTCTTTAAATTGTTGTGGAAAAAGTTATTTCAGAGTCACTCAGATGAGGAATGCACAAGAGTCAGAGAGATGTTTCTTTGGTCTATGTTTATTATAACATGCGCATGGAACTCTCCTTGTGTCACCACAGCAGAGAGTTAAGTTCAGCATCATTTCACAACATTATATTCCATCCTCTATATGGCATCCCCACCCCTCTGCACGTACATTCGTGTCCAGAAATAATCTCTTTTCGCAGAATCGTGGCCATTTTATGTTTAATGTTCCCTAATTCGTAGAATCAGTGATTGACTCTATTGGTCTTCTGAGTAGAGTGTCCTATTGGGGCTGTCTGTCACTCTCAAAGAAGGTGAGGAAACCACAAGAGGATAAACATTCATAGTCATAGGTACAGACAACATGAGTAAATATAATGCTGTTAGTGAAACACATGTCATTTGTACTAAGACAAGTGACTCATTTTGCCATGGCTTGCTAAGCAGGGTTTTAATCATTCTCTCACTTGTCGTGATCTTTCAATTTACTCATGGTTAGAACAAAACAGCTATTGTGAATTACTGTAAGTGAGGGCTGTCTGCCTTAAAGCGTCTCTTGCGAATAGAAAACATTTGATTATATTGTACACATACTGCACACAGAAATGATTATATTTTATTTTCCCTAACAAAATGAAAACTCTGCTCCTGCTTGCACTGGCCTCCATCAAGAGCACACATTTTTGGTCGACGATTCATGCTTAGAGTTTGGGCCAGGTGACTCCCAGGTAATCCTGAGGCCCCGGCCCAGCTATGTGCCCAAGGTTCCCACTGCTCCCTTCAGGGATCAGGTGGTGAGCCTGCAAGTGCTGCTCTAGGGCAAGATTTGAATAACCCTGTTCTATAGCCTTTGTGTGGAACCGGTATCCTCCTGTGTTCTCACCTCAAATGGGTAGAGGCACTGAGAGGCCCCGGTTTAGTGTCGGCTTGCTAAAACTTGCTAAAACCAATCCATAGTATCCAAGTGGTTCCGATATGTGTAAAGTCCACAGTATAGCCTCAGAGCCAGTGTTTCCCGGCAAAGTTCTGCCATTTCCAAGAGGGTTACAATCGCCTCTAATCTTCTATATGAACCTAAATCAATGTTCATATGTGTAAGTGCTTCCGAAACCTCCTTTGGCCTACACCAAAAAGCATAGGACACTGGAAGGGGCAGCATCCATGGCGCTTTGATAGGGATCCCAATTCGTTGGTCAACGACGTGATGTCAAGAGTGCCTGACTGAAAGGGAATGTCTCGGTTACGTATGTAACCCTCATTCCGTGAAGGAGGGAATGAGGACATCACGTCCCATCGCCAAGGCTGCTGTACCACCGCTGAGCGGCCGGGTCACCGGCTCCGCTCCTCAGCGAAAACTGGTATGCGTTGCACTGGCTGCATTTTTATGCTCATGCTGTGATCAGTGGCAGCTGGACGCAATCATCGCATGCCAATGTGCATTGGCTCGTTTAGTTTACACTCTAAGTGGATTGGTCTCTCTAATTCGTTGGTCACTGACTTGACGTCTATGGTCCCTCCTTCAGGGAACGAGGGTTACATATGTAACCGAGACGTTACCTCCTATGACTATGATTTTATTAATACAGTTGTCTGATTGATTTAATAGTCTCAAGCATTGAGAAATCACAAAAAATAAAATTATGATATATATGATAAAACCATGGTTAATTTTTGAAATTATAGAGGCTGTAGCATTTCTATCATGAAAAAGTGGCCAAAAATGTAAGATTAAGAGGATATTTGAATTAAATGTTTGGTCAATATTAAACAAGGATTCGATTGCCTTGCAGGTGTAACAACAGCAATTATCAGGCCTTTGGCGCCCTTTGCAGGCATTTATGTATAATGTACATAAATTGTTTATTTTGCATTACATTACGTATTTTTAACAGTGTCATACAATGAAACCATATGATTATTATTAATTAACCAATCATTATTGCCTCATTGTTTGTAATGAATTTCAAGTCGTTTTAAAGGCTGTTGTTCACTTAGGTCTGTTTTACCACAAAAAAAAAATATATATATATACACTGGGGGAAGTCGTGGCCTAGTGGTTAGAGAGTTTGACTACTAACCCTAAGGTTGTGGGTTTGAGTCTTGGGCCGGCAATACCATGACTGAGGTGCCCTTGAGCAAGGCACTGAACCCCCACCTGCTCCCCGGGCACCGCAGAATAAATGGCTGCCCACTGCTCCGGGTGTGTGTTCATGGTGTATGTGTGTTCACTGCTGTGTGTGTGCACTTTGGATATGGCTTACCATACTTGGCTGTATGTCATGTCACTTTCACTTTGTCACTTTTTTTTCACTTAAGTACAAATTAAAAATCAGTTTGAATGGGTCAGTGTCATTAGCTGCTGAGGACTTGGGTCAAACCACTTCTGTGAGCTTAGGGGGTGTGCCATTTATAGACTAGGCAACCACCATTTAACCTGCTATAGATCAGCTTGTTCAGCCTAATTTTTTTTTGTTTTTTGGTATAGCCTATAGAAATAATATATTTAAATTGCAGTTTTATGAAAAATTAGATATTATATTAGAAATAAAATTGCCTCGTTTTTCTCCACGTATGCCTTTTTTTAGTAAATAAACTTATTAGTGGACATTATAGTTTTAACAGTGATCAAACTTAAGTTAGCATTAAAGCTTTAACATTTATGTAGGGAAATCAGTTACAGTGATACTCCCAAGATACTCCCATTTAATTTTCTTTTCTTTTTTTTGTAATTTTCTTCCTTTCTTCCTTCCTATATATATATGTGTGTGTGTGTATATATATATATATATATATATATAATCTATATATATATATATATATATATGTTTATGTATATATATATATATATATGTATATGTATATGTATGTATATATATATGTTTATATATATATATATATATATATATATATATATATATATATATATTATATATATATATATATATATATATATAATGTATATGTGTGTATGAATATGAAAATTTTTATATTTAGGCTCAAATATAGGCTATAGCCCGGCCCATGTCCGACAGCTTATCAGAATTATTAGCCCAAGCCCGTCTTTTTTTCCCTTCTCCCAGGGGTGTGTTTCCCATATACTGACGTAACTCGCTGATTAACCACCATAGCACTATGCACTGTTGTTGAAACGAACTAGCTAGTTACGACTGTTTCCCAAACAAGGTCGCATCTCTGTCATTTGAACCACATTAGTTCAACAACATAGGGCCATTGTTGATGACGTCACATGCATGTGGTGGAGGAATAATTTCTACTATTTAACCAATTAGACATCTCTAAGATACTGTTGTATTGAACATGGCACCTGATGACTAATTTACATTTTTTTTTTTCCTGTCATTTTGCTTTATTTGATGTTTGATTCATCGCGGGTTCCCTCTTATGTCATACTCCGGGGTTCCCTAAGGTATTTGTGCACATGCGCACTCTTCAAAAACTATGCTTTTAGAGGATGCGCAAACATATATAGATTAAAATGCATTTAAATTTAGATAGAATAGAATATATAGATTGTACTGCATGTTAGCTGGCTTATTGTGCCCGAGAGCATATTTACAGGTGCTGGTCATATAATTAGAATATCATCAAAAAGTTGATTTATTTCACTAATTCCATTCAAAAAGTGAAACTTGTATATTATATTCATTCATTACACACAGGCTGATATATTTCAAATGTTTATTTCTTTTAATTTTGATGCTTATAATTGACAACTAAGGAAAATCCCAAATTCAGTATTTCAGAAAATTAGAATATTGTGAAAAGGTTCAATATTGAAGACACCTGGTGCCACACTCTAATCAGTTAATTAACTCAAAACACCTGCAAAGCCTTTAAATGGTCTCGCAATCTAGTTTTGTAGGCTACACAATCATGGGGAAGACTGCTGAATTGACAGTTGTCCAAACGACGACCACTGACACCTTGCACAAGGAGGACAAGACACAAAAGGTCATTGCAAAAGAGGCTGGCTGTTCACAGAGCTCTGTGTCCAAGCACATAAATAGAGAGGCGAAGGGAAGGAAAATATGTGATAGAAAAAAGTGTACAAGCAATAGGGATAACCACACCCTGGAGAGGATTGTGAAACAAAACTCATTCAAAAATGTGGGGGAGATTTACAAAAAGTGGACTGCAGCTGGAGACAGTGCTTCAAGAACCACTACGCACAGATGTATGCAAGACATGGGTTTCAGCTGTCGCATTCCGTGTGTCAAGCCACTCTTGAACATCAGACAGCATCAGAAGCGTCTCGCTTCAAAAAGGACTGGACTGCTGCTGAGTAGTCCAAAGTTATGTGCACTGATGAAAGTAAATTTTGCATTTCCTTTGGATATCAGGGTCCCAGAGTCTGGAGGAAGAGAGGAAAGGCACACAATCCACATTTCTTGAGGTCCAGTGTAAAGTTTCCACAGTCAGTGGTGGTTTGCGGTGCTATGTCATCTGCTGGTGTTGGTCCACTGTGTTTTCTGAGGTCCAAGGTCAACACAGCCGTATACCAGGAAGTTTAAGAGCACTTCATGCTTCCTGCTGCTGACCAACTTTATGGAGATGCAGATTGATAGTACCTCGATGGCGCCTCGATGGCGCCGCTTCAGTGCTTGGCTTTCCAGTGTTTGTACTGTTTTTGTTCTTTTTTCCTGTTTTTTGTTTGTCAAACACGATCAGTTTCACCAGGGATGAACTGCTGAACATTCGGCAGAACACACCACAAAATCTTTTACCGGATTTCAATTATTCAGACGTTTTACTGAACGTTGTTGTCGGTTTCATGGAAACCTGGCTCAATGACGCCATACCGGACAGCGCGCTCCATCTGCCGGGCTTTCAGCTGTTCAGAGCGGACCGCGACGCAGAATCAACGGGGAAATCGCACGGCGGCGGGACATGCTTTTATATCAATGAACGGTGGTGCACAGATGTAACTGTGTTAAAGAAGATGTGCTGTTCAGATCTAGAAGTGCTTTTTGTCAACTGCAAGCCGTTCTATTCGCTGCGGGAGTTTCACTCGTTCATTCTGGTGAGTGTTTACATCCCTCCGCAAGCGCATGTAAGCCTGGCTTTACAGAAACTCGCTGATCAGATCACAGAGACAGAACAACAACACCTGGACTCTGTTTTAATCATTCTTGGGGACTTTAATAAAGCCAATCTCTCCCGTGAACTGCCAAAATACAGACAGCATGTTACATGTCCCACAGGAGACAGTAATATATTGGATCAATGTTACACCACAATAAAGGATGCATATCACTTTGTTCCACGAGCAGCTTTGGGGCTGTCTGATCACTGCCTGGTTCATCTTATATCAACCAACAGGCAGAAATTTAAATCTGCTAAACCTGTAGTAAAGACTGTAAAGAGATGGACCAACGAAACAGAGCAGGAGTGTTTTTGAAGCTGCTACCACCGATCTGGATGAACTCACAGAGACCGTAACATCCTATATTAGTTTTTGTGAGGATATATGTATTCCTACCAGGACTTATTTAACATTCAACAACGATAAGCCATGGTTTACATCAAAACTCAGACATCTTTGTCAGGCCAAAGAGGATGCCTACAGAAATGGGGACAGAGTCTTGTATAATCAGGCCAGAAACACACTGAACAAAGAGATTAGAGCGGCTAAAAGGACCTACTCTAAAAAGTTGGAAGACCAGTTTACTTCCAACGACTCAACTTCAGTATGGAAAGGACTGAGAGCCATTACCAACTACAAGACACCATCCCCCTGCACTGAGGCTAATTAACGACTTGCTAATGACCTGAATGAGTTTTATTGTAGATTTGAAACACCCCACATCCATTCTGATCCTTTCTCTACACAACCGTTAACACCTCCATCAATACCCCTCTCCCCCCTCCTGCTCTTCAAATCAGTGAAAACAATGTGCGCCAGGTCTTCAGGAAGAACAAAAGAAGAAAAGCACAAGGCCCAGATGGTGTTACACCAGCCTGTCTGAGAACCTGTGCTGACCAATTGGCCCCCATCTTTTCACAGATCTTCAACAGATCTCTGGATTTGTGTGAAGTGCCGTCCTGCTTCAAACACTCCACCATCATCCCCGTTCCAAAGAAACGCAAGATAACAGGACTTAACGACTACAGACCTGTGGCTCTAACGTCTGTCGTCATGAAGTCATTTGAAAAACTGGTTCTGGCTTATCTGAAGGACATCACTGGACCCTTACTGAACCCCCTGAAGTTTGCTTACCGAGCAAACAGGTCCGTGGATGATGCAATCAACTTGGGATTGCACTTCATCATGCAACATCTGGACAAAACATTGACTTATGTGAGGATCCTGTTTGTGGACTTTAGTTCGGCTTTCAACACCATTATCCCAACAGCCCTCCAGACCAAACTGACCCAGCTCTCTGTTCCTAGCTCTATCTGTCAGTGGATCACCAGCTTTCTGACAGATAGGCAACAGCTAGTGAGACTGGGGAAATTCATGTCAAACAGCCACTCCACCAACACTGGTGCCCCTCAGGGATGTGTTCTCTCCCCACTGCTATTCTCCCTCTACACCAACGACTGCACCTCCAAAGACCCATCTGTCAAGCTCCTGAAGTTTGCAGACGACACTATAGTCATCGGCCTCATCCAGGACAGTGACGAGTCTGCTTACAGACAAGAGGTTGAGCAGCTGGCTGTCTGGTGCAGTCTTAACAACCTGGAGCTGAACACTCTCAAAACAGTGGAGATGATTGTGGACTTCAGGAGAAACCCCCCTGCACTCCCCCCACTCACCATCATGAACAGCACTGTGGCTGCAGTGGAGTCATTCAGATTCCTGGGAACCACCATCTCTCAGGACCTGCAGTGGGACAATCACATTGACTCAATTGTTAAAAAGGCCAAACAAAGGTTGTACTTCCTTCGCCAGCTGAGGAAGTTTAACCTGCCACAGGAGCTGCTGAAACAGTTCTACTCAGCCGTCATTGAGTCTGTCCTGTGCACTTCAATAACTGTCTGGTTTGGTTCAGCTACAAAATCAGACATCAGAAGACTACAGAGAACGGTTCGGACTGCTGAAAGAATTATTGGTGCTCCCCTGCCTACCCTTCAAGAACTGTATACATCCAGAGTGAGGAAAAGGACTCAGAAAATCACTCTGGATCCCTCTCATCCAAGTTACCCCCTTTTTGAACTTTTGCCATCTGGCCGGCGCTTCAGAGCCGCAAATACCAGGACAGTCAGGCACAAGAACAGTTTGATTCCCCCAGGCAATCTACCTCACGAACAGATAAATGTTCCCCACTTATGCAAAAATGTGCAATATTCTTATATTTATTTGTTACCCCTCCATCCAAGTACATCTCTGCATCTTACTCTATTCTATTCCAATGTCATCTATAGCACAACTGGTCATACAATTTATTTATTTGCAATTTTTTTTTTTTGTTGTTGTCTCTTTGTACTGGAAGCTTATGTCACTAAAACAAATTCCTTGTATGTGTAAGCATACTTGGCAATAAAGCTCTTTCTGATTCTGATTCTGATTTCATTTTCCAACAGGACTTGGCACCTGCACACAGTGCCAAAGCTACCAGTACCTGGTTTAAGGACCATGGTATCCCTGTTCTTAATCGTCCAGCAAACTCGCCTGACCTTAACCCCATAGAAAATCTATGGGGTATTGGGAAGAGGAAGATGCGATATGCCAGAGCCAACAATGCAGAAGAGCAGAAGGCCACTATCAGAGCAACCTGGGCTCTCATAACACCTGAGCAGTGCCACAGACTGATCGACTCCATGCCACGCCGCATTGCTGCAGTAATTCAGGCAAAAGGAGCCCCAGTTAAGTATTGAGTGCTGTACATGCTCATACTTTTCATTTTTTATACTTTTTAGTTGGCCAAGATACCTAAAAATCCTTTCTTTGTATTGGTCTTAAGTTATATTCTAATTTTCTGGGATTCTGAATTTGGGATTTTCCTTAGTTGTCAGTTATAATCATCAAAATTAAAAGAAATAAACATTTGAAATATATCAGTCTGTGTGTAATGAATGAATATAATATACAAGTTTCACTTTTTGAATGGAATTAATGAAATAAATCAACTTTTTGATGATATTCTAATTATATGACCAGCACCTGTATTTAAGCCCATATCCCTTGCTAACAAGATACTATGCTTCTCACCACATGTCGAGAGCTGTAGTTACAGCTACGTGAGTTTGTGACACTGTTTGCAAGTGTTTGTTTGAACTATGGTTTCGGGAAACACCGAATCATTGAACTATGTCGGTAATGACGGAACTTGCAACCATAGTTGGCTAACGATGCTATTGGGAAATGCACCCCTTAACAGCTTATAATACTTTTTCAGCTATTGAAGTAGTTCAGTTTTCTATGTAATGCCGAAGTGATTATTTCATTTTGTTTTTTATAGTTAATTTAGAAAAAACGTTTGGAGCATTTTTGTTGTTGCATTTGACGAGTTGTTGCAGGGGTTTGGTTCATATAGCTTTAAGATCAAAGTTGACAGAGAAAGTTCATGAGCTGCTTCATGGCATCAACAAAGCCTGATTTGCATTGTTTTGGTTTTGTCAACTCAAAACTAATCCTGTGACCCTGAGTTTGTTCAATTACCTTCATGTTACAGGTCCTTCACTCTCAGAAATAAAGGTACATTTTGGTACCTTAAGTGTACCTTTTGAAAAGGTACTGCCCCAGTGACAGCTTTTGTTTTGTCCCATTTCTGAGAGTGTTGAGCAGTTTGCAGTACAATTAGTCTTCTGTCCTAGCCTTTTAATACTTTCAGTAAGCCAATCAAGTCTGTTACATTGCTAAACCAGTATATAAACTGTCACAAAAAAGCAATCATAAAATTAATTCTTATCTCATTAACAATCCAGATTACGTGCAGATATAAACTATATGTGTGGTTCTAAAAAAAAATTAAATAAAAAATGAGCTACTTAGTATTTTTATGTTTAAATGTTTACTTAAATGTTATGAAGTGCTTTAACAAATCACATCATTTCACGGATAAATTGCTTTAATACCAATTTTCAGGGTGGCCTATGACTTTAGTACAGTAGAATACTTCTGCTGTCAGGAAAGCCAAATCAAGTTCTTTTAACTGACCTGAAAGTCTTATGGCATTTTATAATGTCACGTTTTGATGTAAACCATGGCTTATCGTTGTTGAATGTTAAATAAGTCCTGGAAGGAATACATATATCCTCACAAAAACTAATATAGGATGTTACGGTCTCTGTGAGTTCGTCCAGATCGGTGGTAGCAGCTTCAAAAACACTCCTGCTCTGTTTCGTTGGTCCATCTTTAAATTCATTTAAATGGATAATATCACTTGCATGTTTGTCTAAGTGCATAATAAGCGCAAGTGATATTATCCATTTAAATGTAAGCACAAGAAAAAAGCTCACGTTGATTTCCAAAGACACATATTGATTACAATGGTCTGTCTTCAACCTGCATTTATTGCTTACCTCCACTGTAACTGATTTCCTCACATAAATGTTAAAGCTTTAATGCTAACTTAAGTTTGATCACTGTTAAAATAATGTCCACTAATACGTTTATTTACTAAAAAAAAAGGCAAACGTGGAGAAAAACAAGGCAATTTTATTTCTAATATAATATCTAATTTTTCATAAAACTGCAATTTAATTC